>NW_025533462.1:125000-347500 GCF_020615455.1 Coregonus clupeaformis
AGCTACATGCAGACACATGCAAAAATATCTGGCCCAATACTATAATAAGCCCAGAGAGCGTGCACCTGCACCCCGGTCGTGTCCACACCTACACACAGGTGTCAGGAAGTGACACACAAAGAAAGAGAAAGAGAGAGAGAAAGCGTGGTGAAATCTGTCTGCTGCGGTCGCCCAAAAAGCTTATTCTAGATTTTGTCTCCGCTTTCGAGTGTAACCATTAGGGTTTGTGTATGAGTAAAGATATGACTCTGTATGAATGTGTGGGTATTTAAGTATGTGTATGAATGTGTGTGTGTGTGTGTGTGAGAGAGAGAGAGTGAACTGAAGGTTGTAGGAGTGTGTGATTGTCTTTACACGTTATGCCTCCTTGTGTAGTCTCACTTCTCTGCTGTTAGTTTAGACGGGACTGTCGGTCTCTTTATCCACCGTTGTGTGTATACGTGCGTATGTGTTTGCATGTTCAGTCATGTGTGTATAATGAGGTTTGTCTGAGTTAACTTCTCTGAAACCTCTCTGTTAATCATACTCAGTCCCTGGCCAGTGTTCCTCATCTAGAGCAGACAAGATGACAGATACTCCAGGAGAGTACAGTAACCACCTCTGACCTAACATAGCATGACCACAGAGCGCACACACACACACACACACACACACACACACTACACCATAACCCCTAATGTGTGTGTGACAGAGAAAGAGAGAGGGAGAGATCACTTTAACCACCTAATTGAATGTTTCATGTCACAAGTCATATCTCCCTCCACAACGTCTCTTGCTCCATCCAGAGTTAGCACTTAACATTGGAATAGGAATAATTGATCAGAACACCTATTTACAGTAATTTGGAAATATTGATCAGAACACCTATTTATAGTAATATAGGAATGATTGAGCAGAACACCTATTTACAGTAATATAGGAATGATTGATCAGAACACCTATTTACAGTAATATATTAATGAGATGGTTGTATTAATGGCTTGGGTAAATTACGGTTTGACGTAGATAAGGCTCTAAACTGCTCAATGGGCGCTGCTGCACTGCAGCTGTTCTCTGCTCCATCCTTTACAACCTAATGTGTGTGTGTGTGTGTGTCTCTGTGTGTGTGTGTCTCTGTGTGTGTGTGTGTGTAGATCAGAGGGGTAAAATAATCTGAAGACAAAATTCAATCTCATCTGGACTAAAGAAAGTATATATTATCTTTAATCAAACACAGTCTTGCAACATGAGGTATGCTAACGAAAGAGATCATAGCTTGGTTTCTTGGAATGTAGGAAAACATAAATTCATAGTGGAGGTACTTCATGATTTAAAGCATTAATGGCTGGGGACTCAGTTAAGATGAAAGGCAGAGATGCTCTCACATATAAACCTATGCGCAAAAGATAATGGAAGAGGAGGCAAAAATTAACTAGACTATTATCTCTCTTTCTCTCAGTGGATGATGGGCCTAAAGAGTGAGCGTGTCACATTGAGTGAATAGAATGAAATCTTAAGGCATGGTTGTTGAGTTTTTTTTGTTGATATCTACTGCCACCTTGTGGATTATGAACAGTACTGCAGTCTCATATACAAAGGTCTCATCCATGAACCGATAAAATAACCTTGATATGGGCTACATGGAATTGCAACACACTAAAATGTTGAATTAGAAAATACAATTATAAAAAAAAACGTTCATATAGATTGCTAAATCCTTTTGAAATTAAATATCAATTTAGCCAAATTAACACCACGCTAACCGAGTACAGAAACACTGTTAGATAAGTGCAATAGTTGACTGATTGTTTTAATTAAAGTTCTCTTATCTCCATTTTCTAAGCCTCATAGGCCCAATGCCGTCTAGAATAATCAAATAAAATAAAATAAAATGTTATTGGTCACATGCGCCGAATACAACAGGTACAGACATTACAGTGAAATGCTTACTTACAGCCCTTAACCAACAGTGCATTTATTAAAAATAAAACAACAAAAAAAGTGTTGAGAAAAAAAGAGCAGAAGTAAAATAAAATAACAGTAGGGAGGCTATATATACAGGGGGGTACCGGTGCAGAGTCAATGTGCGGGGGCACCGGCTAGTTGAGATAGTTGAGGTAATATGTACATGTAGGGTAGAGTTAAAGTGACTATGCATAAATTATTAACAGAGTAGCAGCAGCGTAAAAAGGATGGGGTGGGGGGGCAGTGCAAATAGTCCGGGTAGCCATGATTAGCTGTTCAGGAGTCTTATGGCTTGGGGGTAGAAGCTGTTGAGAAGTCTTTTGGACCTAGACTTGGCACTCCGGTACCGCTTGCCGTGCGGTAGCAGAGAGAACAGTCTATGATTAGGGTGGCTGGAGTCTTTGACAATTTTGAGGGCCTTCCTCTGACACCGCCTGGTATAGAGGTCCTGGATGGCAGGAAGCTTGGCCCCAGTGATGTACTGGGCCGTACGCACTACCCTCTGTAGTGCCTTGCGGTCGGAGGCCAAGCAGTTGCCATACCAGGCGGTGATGCAACCAGTCAGGATGCTCTCGATGGTGCAGCTGTATAATTTTTTGAGGATCTGAGGACCCATGACAAATCTTTTCAGTCTCCTGAGGGGGAATAGCAATGACAATAATACCAATGACAATAGGTACTAGCAACCTTTAGTGCAGGAGCAGATTCTTTGATCATCCTGTACCTTATGTTATTATTGTTCATTGTTTATAGAAAGCCAAGATTGTCAAAAAGTCTCCAAGCTTGACCATAGAGATGTTATATTAGAACAAGCTTGACCATAGAGATGTTATATTAGAACAAGCTTGACCATAGAGATGTTATATTAGAACAAGCTTGACCATAGAGATGTTATATTTGAACAAGCTTGATCATAGAGATGTTATATTTACAGAGATGTTATATTAGAACAAGCTTGACCATAGAGATGTTATATTAGAACAAGCTTGACCATAGAGATGTTATATTAGAACAAGCTTGACCATAGATATGTTATATTTGAACAAGCTTGACCATAGAGATGTTATATTAGAACAAGCTTGACCATAGAGATGTTAAATTAGAACAAGCTTGACCATAGAGATGTTATATTAGACCATAGAGATGTTATATTAGACCATAGAGATGTTATATTAGACCATAGAGATGTTATATTAGACCATAGAGATGTTATATTAGACCATAGAGATGTTATATTAGACCATAGAGATGTTATATTAGACCATAGAGATGTTACAGTGAGGGAAAAAGGTATTTGATCCCCTGCTGATTTTGTACGTTTGCCCACTGACAAAGAAATTATCAATCTATAATTTTAATGGTAGGTTTATTTGAACAGTGAGTGACAGAATAACAACAAAAAAATCCTGAAAAACGCATGTCAAAAATGTTATACATTTATTTGCATTTTAGTGAGGGAAATAAGTATTTGACCCCTCTGCAAAACATGACTTAGTACTTGGTGGCAAAACCCTTGTTGGCAATCACAGAGGTCAGACGTTTCTTGTAGTTGGCCACCAGGTTTGCACACATCTCAGGAGGGATTTTGTCCCACTTCTCTTTGCAGATCTTCTCCAAGTCATTAAGGTTTCGAGCCTGACGTTTGGCAACTCGAACCTTCAGCTCCCTCCACAGATTTTCTATGGGATTAAGGTCTGGAGACTGGCTAGGCCACTCCAGGACCTTAATGTACTTCTTCTTGAGCAACTCCTTTGTTGCCTTGGCCGTGTGTTTTGGGTCATTGTCATGCTGGAATACCCATCCACGACCCATTTTCAATGCCCTGGCTGAGGGAAGGAGGTTCTCACCCAAGATTTGACAGTACATGGCCCCGTCCATCGTCCCTTTGATGCGGTGAAGTTGTCCTGTCCCCTTAGCAGAAAAACACCCCCAAAGCATAATGTTTCCACCTCCATGTTTGACGGTGGGGATGGTGTTCTTGGTGTCATAGGCAGCATTCCTCCTCCTCCAAACACGGCAAGTTGAGTTGATGCCAAATAGCTCCATTTTGGTCTCATCTGACCACAACACTTTCACCCAGTTCTCCTCTGAATCATTCAGATGTTCATTGGCAAACTTCAGACAGCCCTGTATATGTGCTTTCTTGAGCAGGGGGACCTTGCGGGCGCTGCAGGATTTCAGTCCTTCACGGCTTAGTGTGTTACCAATTGTTTTCTTGGTGAATATGGTCCCAGCTGCCTTGAGATCATTAACAAGATCCTCCCGTGTAGTTCTGGGCTGATTCCTCACCGTTCTCATGATCATTGCAACTCCACGAGGTGAGATCTTGCACGGAGCCCCAGGCCGAGGGAGATTGACAGTTCTTTTGTGTTTCTTCCATTTGCGAATAATCGCACCAACTGTTGTCACCTACTCACCAAGCTGCTTGGCGATGGTCTTGTAGCCCATTCCAGCCTTGTGTAGGTCTACAATCTTGTCCCTGACATCCTTGGAGAGCTCTTTGGTCTTGGCCATGGTGGAGAGTTTGGAATCTGATTGATTTATCGCTTCTGTGGACAGGTGTCTTTTATACAGGTAACAAGCTGAGATTAGGAGCACTCCCTTTAAGAGTGTGCTCCTAATCTCAGCTAATTACCTGTATAAAAGACACCTGGGAGCCAGAAATCTTTCTGATTGAGAGGGGGTCAAATACTTATTTCCCTCATTAAAATGCAAATCAATTTATAACATTTTTGACATGCGTTTTTCTGGATTTTGTTGTTGTTATTCTGTCTCTCACTGTTCAAATAAACCTACCATTAAAATTATAGACTGATCATTTCTTTGTCAGTCGGCAAACGTACAAAATCAGCAGGGGATCAAATACTTTTTTCCCTCACTGTACATTAGACCATAGAGATGTTGTTACATTAGACCATAAAGATGATATATTAGACCATAGAGATGTTATATTAGACCATATAGATGTTATATTAGACCATAGAGATGTCCTCTGTAGCTCAGCTGGTAGAGCACGGCGCTTGTAACGCCAAGGTAGTGGGTTCGATCCCCGGGACCACCCATACACAAAAAAATTTATGCACGCATGACTGTAAGTCGCTTTGGATAAAAGCGTCTGCTAAATGGCATATTATATTATATTATTATTATATTGGACCATAGAGATGTTATATTAGACCATAGAGATGTTATATTAGAGCATAGATATGTTATATTAGACCATAGAGATGTTATATTAGAGCATAGAGATGTTACATTAGACCATAGAGATGTTATATTTAAGCAATAAGGCACGAGGGGGTGTGGTATATGGCCAATATACCATGGCTAAGGGCTGTTCTTACGCATGACGCAACACGGAGTGTCTGGATACAGCCCTTAGCCGTGTTATATTGGCCATATAACACAAACCCCCGAGGTGCCTTATTGCTATTATAAACTGGTTACCAACGTAATTAGAGCAGTAAAAATAAATGTTTTGTCATACCTGTGTTTTGTCATACCAGCTCAACCCGGTCCCCTTCAGACCACAGGATGGGACAGCTCACCCCGGTCCCCTTCAGACCACAGGATGGGACAGCTCACCCCGGTCCCCTTCAGACCACAGGATGGGACAGCTCACCCCGGTCCCCTTCAGACCACAGGATGGGACAGCTCACCCCGGTCCCCTTCAGACCACAGGATGGGACATCTCACCCCGATCTCCTTCAGACCACAGGATGGGACAACTCACCCCAGTCCCCTTCAGACCACAGGAGCCCTTTGGGACCTTCTTCAGGTACTGCTGGTGGCAGTCCTCGGCATAGAATAACTCCTGGAAAGCATAGCCCTTCTCGGATAACACCTGACATAGAAAAAAATAAGACAAAAACAACAAATTCACGGTAAATAGGGGCATGAGTTTGGTTTCTTGACCATGTGATCAGACCAGGGAAAACTCTGTATTCACAAAGTGTTTGAGAGTAGGAGGGCTGACCATAGGATCAGGTTCTCCCAGTCTATATAATCATATTCATCATGATCCAAAAGACAAAACTGATCCTAGATCAGCACTTTGAGAATAAGGCCTCTATTTTTGGCGGTAAGGAGGCACAAGTGTGAAACGCACGTTAGTTTACAATTTCGTCATGTAAAAACCTGTGCACTGGCATTTTTTCAGCCCTTACGCCAGGTTCGGCTATTTAGTTTCTGTGAAACGTTTGGACTCATTATACAGTGCCTTGCAAAAGTATTCATCCCCCTTGGCGTTTTTCCTATTTTGTTGCATTACAACCTGTAATTTAAATTGATTTTTATTTGGATTTCATGTAATGTACTCCTGAGTGGCGCAGTGGTCTAAGGCACTGCATCGCAGTGCTAACTGTGCCACTAGAGATCCTGGTTCGAATCCAGGCTCTGTCACAGCCGGCCGCGACCGGGAGACTCATGGGCGACGCACAATTGGCCCAGGGTAGGGGAGGGAATGGCCGGCAGGGATGTAGCTCAGTTGATAGAGCATGGCGTTTGCAACGCCAGGGTTGTGGGTTCGTTTCCCAGGGGGGGGGCAGTATAAAAAAATAAAATATATATATATGTATTCACTAACTGTAAGTCGCTCTGGATAAGAGCGTCTGCTAAATGACTAAAATGTAAATGTAATGGACATACACAAAATAGAAAAAAATAAGTTGTTTCAAAAAATTCTGAAAAATAAATAACGGAAAAGTGGTGTGTGCATACATATTTACCCCCTTTGCTATGAAGCCCCTAAATAAGATCTGGTGCAACCAATTACCTTCAGAAGTCACATAATTAGTTAAATAAAGTCCACCTGTGTGCAATCTAAGTGTCACATGATCTGTCACATGATCTCAATATATATACACCTGTTCTGAAATGGTCTGCAACACCATTAAGCAAGGGGCACCACCAAGCAAGCGGCACCATGAAGACCAAGGAGCTCTCCAAACAGGTCAGGGACAAACTTTGAACATCCCACGGAGCATCATTAAATCCATTATTAAAAAATGGAAAGAATATGGCACCACAACAAACCTGCCAAGAGAGGGCCGCCCACCAAAACTCACGGACCAGGCAAGGACGGGATTGGAGTATCTGTCCATAGGACCACTTTAAGCCGTACACTCCACAGAGCTGGGCTTTACGGAAGAGTGGCCAGAAAAAAGCCATTGCTTAAAGAAAAAAATAAGCAAACACGTTTGATGTTCACCAAAAGGCATGTGGGAGACTCCCCAAACATATGGAAGAAGGTACTCTGGTCAGATGAGACTAAAATTGAGCTTTTTGGCCATCAAGGAAAACAATATGTCTGGCGCAAACCCAACACCTCTCATCATCCCGAGAACACCATCCCCACAGTGAAGCATGGTGGTGGCAGCATCGTGCTGTGGGGATGTTTTTCATCGGCAGGGACTGGGAAACTGGTCAGAATTGAAGGAATGATGGATGGCGGTAAATACAGGGAAATTCTTGAGGGAAACCTGTTTCAGTCTTCCAGAGATTTGAGACTGGGACGGAGGTTCACCTTCCAGCAGGACAATGACCCTAAGCCTACTGCTAAAGAAACACTCGAGTGGTTTAAGGGGAAACATTTAAATGTCTTGGAATGGCCTAGTCAAAGCCCAGACCTCAATCCAATTGAGAATCTGTGGTATGACTTAAAGATTGCTGTACACCAGCGGAATCCATCCAACTTACATTTACATTTACATTTTAGTCATTTAGCAGACGCTCTTATCCAGAGCGACTTACATGAGCAATTAGGGTTAAGTGCCTTGCTTAAGGGCACATCGACAGATTTTTCACCTAGTCAGCTCGGGGATTAGAACCAGCGACCTTTCGGTTACTGGCACAACGCTCTTACCCACTAAGCTACCTGCCGCCCTGGCAGGTAGCTTGAAGGAGCTGGAGCAGTTTTGCCTTGAAGAATGGGCAAATATCCCAGTGGCTAGATGTGCCAAGCTTATAGAGACATACCCCAAGAGACTTGCAGCTGTAATTGCTGCAAAAGGTGGCTCTACAAAGTATTGACTTTGGGGGGGAGGGGGAGGAGGGGGGTTAATAGTTATGCACACTCAAGTTCTGTTTTTTTGTCTTATTTCTTGTTTGTTTCACAATAAAAAATATTTTGCTTCTTCAAAGTGGTAGGCATGTTGTGTAAATCAAATGATACAAACCCCCCAAAAATCCATTTTAACTCCAGGTTGTAAGTCAACAAAATAGGAAAAATGCCAAAGGGGGTGAATACTTTCGCAAGCCATTGTATGCAATGCCCATTGCATGAAAGGTGTCAGTGACTGTAGGAAGCCTGTTTAGGAACATCAAGTTATTTTAAAAGACTGCTTATTGGTTTTCGTTAATCATTTTGTAAAAACAATGCATCTTCCACTTTCCTCTGTTGGACATAACTGTCAAATCGCAGGAAATCGCTGTCCGTGGTACTGAATCCGCTTGTAGGCTATATTTGCCTGTTTGTTTGTTTACCTTTCTTGTGGCAAAGTCACTACTGGCCATATCAACAGCGATGGTAGGATATAGCTATATACTGTAATAGGCTATTTTGGAGCAGTAACGGTGGGTGGACATCCCCCCTTTCTCTTTATATTAGATATTTTTCCAGCTCCTGTGAAAATGTGGATGTGCGTAGTCAACATTGTTTTAGGCCTACTATTATATTTATAAACCTTTTTAATTTCCATATGTACTAGGGAGCTAAGTATTTGTTTTTTGAGCTTCAAGAATGTGACTGATCAAAGTGCCTCAAACCTTGAAAAAGTAATAATTTAACTGATTGAAAGTAAGGGGATTATCGGTGAACAGATGCGGTATAGACTACGACCGCGCCAGTGCAATGAGTTTCAATAGCGCATATCAGACCGAGAGCATAATGCTTCTTAGGTAGACCTAGTTCTTAATGAGTTTTAGTTTAGAAAACAATCTCTCGAAGAAGCAACAGTTACAGAGATGGTTAAAAACAGCTTGATTGCCGTAGCAATATCAAAGAAACCGGGCAGAATGGATTGGTGCTTCAAATACAGCAATTCTGCAACATCTATAATTGAGCCTCTATGATTCTCCTTTAATTGCCGGCCACAACACGTTACGGAAGAGATTAACTATAGGCTATAGGAAGCTCTGGGCCAGGTAGTGTGGATACTGGACAGCCAATAAATTGTTAGATGCAAACAGATTATCATCTTTAGCGGACAACAGTTCTTGAGGGCTCAAACAAAAAAAGCGGTTTGAGATTTCATTCATTCTGGTTGGTGTTGAACCGGCGTTTTAGTTGTGTGGTTGCAATATCAACAGTCCCTTATTTCTGGTATATCTTGGCATGCATCATTCAAGACTAAGTTTAAATTATGTGCAGCACAATGGACATTTAATGCACAATGTCTCAGGAAAGACTGTCTGTGTTGTCAATACTCAGTGGGCCTATAGAAAACTGTCGGCCCGCAACCTGGACCTACAGGCCCTGGTGAAAGGACTTCAGAAGACCGGGGAGTCTCTCAAGTTGGTTTAATTTTAATTTGATTACATTTAAAGTTGAACTGACAGCGTTTTAACTACTTTGCAGCTATGAAACAATCATAATTCAGTCAAAAATATCACATTTCCAGTTTATGCTGTAAAACCAACTTCATGAGAGGTTTTAAAAAATAAGTTCTATTTGATTCTGAGGTACAGTAAGGTATTGTTGGCAGAATAGATGGGTGCAGTTCAATGCAACGCTAATATAATTCACCAACACATTTCTTGGTAGTATTGCTATCAGGTTGTAAATCACAGCTTGCTTGGTACATTGTTTGTTGCCGCCACCCATTTGAGATGGGCTGTTTTAGTTTCAATTACTCAATATTTTGGACAAAAAAACAGACGAATGTAACTAAGGCTGGGAATGTCAATACAAACAATGTCAATACAATCAGGGCAATGATTACAAGTCACTCATAACGTGGCTAATAGGCTAGCGTATCTATTTATTTAGCTATTTATTTAGCAAGCTAAAAACACGGCGCCTAACGTTAGCTAGCCATCTAGCTGCTGGGAGGATGTCATGTCAACATTGGAGGAGTGACAGACTTTTCCACCTCATATTGTTTTTCATTGGCTACAGCTAGATGCAGGTGTCATTTGGTTAGCTAGCAAGAAATGTAAATTGGTTTTCTAGCTAGCTATGCTGAACTTGAACGACTGTTATCCAGTAAGCATATCTCTTGCGTTCCTAAATTAAATCTGGCTATCTACTCCAGAGAGCGCAGAATAACTAATGTATTGACAAACGCGCAACACCCGCTGAATATGACCGGTGTCAGTAAACTTTGGCAAAAAGTAATACAATTGTTACAAACAGCACAGTTACAGTCACCAACGCTCTAGATAACATGTAAACAGCCTAACCAGCTCTGCTAGGGCAAGTAAAATGGTCAGTGAGGTGTTCTCTCATTTGTGTCTGGAAGTAGTTAGCAAGCTAGCCAACTTTAGCCAGTTAGCTTGGGTGCTTGACTGCCATTGTGAGGAACGTTCGGATCAACCCTCGGCCAGAGTGTCCAGTGTCAATAGTGCAGTGTGCGCTCTGGACCCTCCGAGGGCGAAGCGCTCTGAATGAAACGTGGGTTGGGACAAGCATGCATTGGCAGGCAAGCTGCAGAAGGTCGAGAAGTCTACTATTCCCCACCGTTTATCAGTGTAATTTTCACGGCCAACTAGCGGAAAAAAGTTTTAGTGGGTTTATCTAATGTTCCCTTGTTAGATTTTAGCTCATCTCGCTCTGGCTAGCATTAGTTGTTGATCTTGTTGTTGATGTGCATAACTGAGGGAGAGAGAGCCTACCTTTTCATGGTTGTTTGATCAACCATGTAAAGTTCCCAAATGTAAGAGGACTCCCGTGGTATTTACATACAGTATTTGCGTAAATCCATTCAGGTGTATTTTTGGGCTTTTGGCGAATGCGTTCGTTCTAATGATCTAAAGTTGCTTTGTTGCTACTGCCTGTAAACACACAGTCCAGTTCCAAATGAATGATGGCAGGCCCCTGTGGCAAATGGCTTATTCGCATAAAGTCCTACTGTAGCTCTGATTGGCTATGGCGCACTGGTCTACGTAGACTCTGCTCCAGGACGAGACAGATGTTTATTTAGGTTTTATTTACTGCAGTGTCTATTAATTGTCCACTCTATATTAATTTCGCACTCTATATTGCTATAGAATTTTCACAAATGCCTTAATCTAGGTCATTGCCAAACATTATATGAATTTATGAAAATGTGAAAATGACTATAGCTAAGTGCTCGCTTGTTAGAAAATTTAAAAAACAAAGGTGTCATATACTTCATGGGGGTGTATATGAACAGATTTTTATAAGATTTCATGTTGCTAAAACACTGTAAATTATACTTTAATTTACCTTGATTGCATCACATTTGTGTAGGCTATTAGGCAGACAAAACCCACTGAGTTCAACAATAAATAGAGGCTGAATTTACCCTCAAGTCGACTACTTTGTTCCTTGCTGTTAGGCTATTTGATGTGTAATTTTTCCAACTTTAATTAGGCTACTGAACAAGTAATTACATTATTGCTGCCAGCCAGGAGTCTAAATGGCAGCATTGAGACACCGTGTATAGCTTCGTGAAATGTTAGGCTTAACATGAGAAAATGACGACCAAATAGTTATTTCTACCAATAAACATTTATCCATTAGCTAAAGCAAAGCTATAGGCTACATACCCTGGCACCACAGAAAGGCTATCATCGATTCGATAGGCAGCCGCATAGACATGTCGCAATTCCAATACAATGGACAGTGACTGGTAGTCTATATTTTGTGAACGGCTGTCTGGCTGACGCATTTTGACAATTGAGACATAGCCTATTTAAAACAAGTTCTTGTTTCGTTTTAGAATTATTGACTGTCTTTTTAGGTACTATCAATAGTGAATTGAATAATTGCTTTTTGACAAAAATATTTCTGACACCCCCCCCGAACCTATAGAAATGTACCATTGCGTTAGGTTTGTTAAAATAGAGGCCTGTGTGTCCTGGCCCTAATCATTACAACAGCTGTAAGGTGACGTCAAATAAAACTGTAACAAAAAGAGGTCCAAAGAGAGTGGATTTGCTCCTTGACTTAGAAAGCGGCATGATTGATTGATTGACACATGAAACAGACCCTGTTTTTTCTAGCATTGGCTCTGTGCCTCGCTGACTGGGACAAGGCATGAACGAGTTTCTGGTAGCTGTGAGCTCTCTGTAAGCATAAAAGGCAGCACACTGACCACCTGCTGTGGGATTACTCCTTTGCAACAAAACACACAGCTTCCACCACAGTCACTCAATGAGGCATGTCAGCTAACAATTTTTAGATTGGTAAATTAGGCTAGCCAGCTACACTGTATATATAAAAGTATGGGGACACCCCTTCAAATTAGTGGATTTGGCTATTTCTGACACACCCGTTGCTGACAGGTGTATAAAATCAAGCACACAGCCATTCAATCTCCATAGACAAACATTGGCAGTAGAATGGCCTTACTGAAGAGCTTTGACTTTCAACGTGGCACCGTCATAGGATGCCACCTTTCTAACAAGTGAGTTCGTCAAATTTCTGCCCTGCTAGAGCTGGCTCGGTCAACTGTAAGTGCTGTTATTGTGAAATGGAAACATCTAGGAGCAACAACGGCTCAGCCGCGAAATGGTAGGCCACACAAGCTCACGGAACGGGACCGCCGAGGGCTGAAGCACGTAGATCGGTGTGGATGAACTTGACTGGCCTGCATAAACTCAGTCGGGGTCTCAATTTACTGTTACTGAAAATTTGAATAGTAGAATACACAAGGTGCAAGTTCTACATTTGGTTGTGCATCAGAAATGTTTCTCTTGTTATGTCAGTCACTGACAATCACTCAATTAGCCATGTCAGCTAACAACGCAGGGCACGTGCCCAGGGTCCCTGACCTCCAGGGGGCCCTGACCTCCAGGGGGCCTGACCTCCAGGGGGCCCTGACCTCCAGGGGGCCCTGACCTCCAGGGGGCCCTGACCTCCAGGGGGCCTGACCTCCAGGGGGCCCTGACCTCCAGGGGGCCTGACCTCCAGGGGGCCCTGACCTCCAGGGGGCCTGACCTCCAGGGGGCCCTTGAGACTAAGTTGTACACTAGGCTACAGACAGTGGAGGCTGCTGAGGGGAGGACGGCTCATAATAATGGCTGGAACAGAGCGAATGGAATGGCATCAAACACATGGAAACCATGTGTTTTATGTATTTGATACCATTCGACTCATTCCGCTCCAGCCATTACCACGAGCCCGTCCTCCCCAATTAAGGTGCCACCAACCTCCTGTGGCTACAGAGCAGTGTCGCAGAGTTATATTTGTGAGGGAGCAAAAAAACAAGGCTGCAACATGCAGTACCAGTCTTCAACCACTGGAAGCAGTGTAGTATTTAGAGTGGCATTGTGCTGGAGACGATGTAGAGGAGGTGGTTCTCACTACATCAAAACACTGGCTGCCTTCAATGGAGAAGGAAGGTGCGCCTATAATACTGAGCTAAGGTCCGTTTTGTGTGATTCACTTAATGGTTAAGGTTAGTATTTGTAGAGGGTAAGTTCTGGTTCAAATATGTTTTATTATGAAGCATAGGTATCCATGTATACAATTGTACAGTTTGTTTAGTGAGCTTATTTGTTTGCATAAAACAGTAAATTATCACATGAGTAATGTATAACAGGATATTATTGCAAGAGTTAAAATGTTTTGGATACATCAAAAACAGTAGGATATTAAAAGGAAAAGAAAAGCCTCCCCCCAGTAGGGTACCGCTGTGCCCAAGGATGAGTTTGAACCAGAGCACATTCAAAACAGAATTCTAGAACATCAGTCCTCACTGGCCAATACGGTTTGTGATTAGATATTTCTCACTGACATCACATCAAAATCAAAGGCCACATTTGGAGAGGTTGTGGGTAAAAAGCATGACACTAATATTAAATGTAGCACAGGCCGATGGCAAATGCACTGCTCTAACATACACATTCTTGCAAAGGAATTGCCCACCCATTGCATAATTTACAATGGAAGGCAGCGTGTAAGTACTACAAATAAACCTACTAGCCACCCATTAAATAGACAAGGCCCCAGGGCATCAGATGCATTAGAGGTTTGCTTTTATATGAGATGAATACAATGTTTAAGCAAAGGCCTGATAACTCGAGACCTCCCGAGTGGTGCAGTGGTCTAAGGCACTGCATCGCAGTGCTAGCTGTGCCACTAGAGATCCTGATTCGAATCCAGGCTCTGTCGTAGCCGGCCGCAACCGGGAGACCCATGGGGCGGCGCACAATTCGCCCAGGGTAGGGGAGGGAATGGCCGGCAGGGATGTAGCTCAGTTGGTAGAGCATGGCGTTTGCAACGCCAGGGTTGTGGGTTCGATTCCCACGGGGGCCAGTATGAAAAAAAAAAAAAAATAATGTATGCACTCACTAACGGTAAGTCGCTCTGGATAAGAGCATCTGTTAAATGACTAAAATGTAAATAACAGAGAAGGAATAGGCTACTCACCGGGCACAGACGTCAATTCCACGTTGGTTCAATGTAATTTCATTGAAATGACGTGGAAACAACGTTGATTCAACCAGTGTGTGCCCAGTGTATACACCCTCAAGCCTGAGTATAATACAAGTCACAACACAGCGGCCATTTTGTGTCTATAAATCAGAATGCATGTAGTCACGCCGTATCAAAACCCCATAGTGGCTCTGCGATGCTCATTGCGTCTGGAGAGTCAGCTAGCGCTATTGTGTAAGCGATGGGTCTGAGTGCAGGGCGTCCTGCATGGCAAGCTAGCTCGGTCAGCCAGTCTTCACGCCTGTCGGAAAGGCTCGGCTGTCAAAGGCACTACGGCCGAGCGAGCGCATCTCTCTCCCCCGTGTGACGACAACGGGTGGACCGCGGAGAGGGAGCTTCGCCGCTGCTCCAGCCAAGCGAGAGAGAGAGAGACGGACGGAAGGCCACCCCGGACACAAATAGGACGTGACATACCGAGAAAGGAGGGATGAAAAAAAGAAAAGGTTCACTCTCTATCTACTGTTTCCTCTCTATCTCTCCTTCAGAAGGAGAGAGAGAGAGAGAGAGAGAGACAGACAGAGAGACAGACAGACAGACAGACAGAGAGACAGACAGACAGAGAGAGAGAGAGAGAGAGAGAGAGAGAGAGACAGGCACACACACAGAGTCATCAGTAGGACGTTAGAGTAGCTTTGCCCTCACCATGGACATTGTAATTTATGTAATCGTTAAAAAAAACACGGTTCTGTCAAAAGCCAGCTAAGGGACGGTTCCTTTTGGGTAATGCTTCACAGATAAATTACATACCCAAACATCTTCACCGAGCACAAAGGATCCATAATAATGTTAATACTATTCAAATGTGTTCCTCACTCTAATAAAGGTTGCTAGAAAAGACACTTTTTTCCCCATCTTCATGCAACAATGAAGTCTACAATATTTGCAAAAATGCAATGTTTAGGGAAGGTTTAGACACAATTTTTATCCAGATAGACAAAGAGGGCAACCGTGACAGTGCACCAAATGACCTGAGGGGGTGAGGGAGAGGGGGGGGGAGGGGGGAGGGGAGTTGATTAAAAAAAGCTCTGATGAAGGCCAAGAGGCCGACACGTAATCTTTAATAAAATATCAAGTAATTTGTGTTTCTCTTTTTTCCAGGAGGAGATGGAAAGGAGAGCAGAGGAGAGGACAGGGAGAGGACAGGGAGAGGATGATGGATAGTCAGGGAGAGGAAAGAGATGGAGATGGATAGTCAGGGAGAGGAAAGAGAGTTGGAGATGGATAGTCAGGGAGAGGAAAGAGAGATGGAGATGGATAGTCAGGGAGAGGAAAGAGATGGAGATGGATAGTCAGGGAGAGGAAAGAGATGGAGATGGATAGTCAGGGAGAGGAAAGAGATGGAGATGGATAGTCAGGGAGAGGAAAGAGATGGAGATGGAGATGGATAGTCAGGGAGAGAAAGAGAGAGAGGAAAAAAGGAAAGAGATGGAGATGGATAGTCAGGGAGAGGAAAGAGATGGAGATGGATAGTCAGGGAGAGGAAAGAGATGGAGATGGATAGTCAGGGAGAGGAAAGAGATGGAGATGGATAGTCAGGGAGAGGAAAGAGAGATGGAGATGGATAGTCAGGGAGAGGAAAGAGATGGAGATGGATAGTCAGGGAGAGGAAAGAGATGGAGATGGATAGTCAGGGAGAGGAAAGAGATGGAGATGGATAGTCAGGGAGAGGAAAGAGAGATGGAGATGGATAGTCAGGGAGAGGAAATAGATGGAGATGGATAAGAGATGGAGATGGATAGTCAGGGAGAGGAAAGAGATGGAGATGGATAGTCAGGGAGAGGAAAGAGATGGAGATGGATAGTCAGGGAGAGGAAAGAGAGATGGAGATGGATAGTCAGGGAGAGGAAAGAGATGGAGATGGATAGTCAGGGAGAGGAAAGAGAGATGGAGATGGATAGTCAGGGAGAGGAAAGAGAGATGGAGATGGATAGTCAGGGAGAGGAAAGAGAGATGGAGATGGATAGTCAGGGAGAGGAAAGAGAGATGGAGATGGATAGTCAGGGAGAGGAAAGAGATGGAGATGGATAGTCAGGGAGAGGAAAGAGAGATGGAGATGGATAGTCAGGGAGAGGAAAGAGATGGAGATGGATAGTCAGGGAGAGGAAAGAGAGATGGAGATGGATAGTCAGGGAGAGGAAAGAGATGGAGATGGATAGTCAGGGAGAGGAAAGAGATGGAGATGGATAGTCAGGGAGAGGAAAGAGATGGAGATGGATAGTCGGGGAGAGGTAACAGCTAGAGTATACTCTACTCTCTTTGCTGTAATAAAAGAGGAGTGGGAAAGGGAGTAGAGAGACTTCAGAGGCCTGGCTAGCCATGCTGTCTCCTGATAGAGACAGAGCCTAAACACTTCAGACCTGTCCTCTCTAACAGCACCTCTACTGGGACCCTTCACAAGGAGTGTGTAGGGGTGTGTGATGAAAAGAAAAAGGAAAGCCGCCGTGTTACGTCTTGACAGAAAGGCTCAGAAGGTCAATCTGAAGAGGATAGAAAACCGATTATACCGTTTGTTCTTTGTGGGAACTGTGAACAGTGAACCGACAGCATATCACATATGTAAAATACATGTGCTGTGTGTGTGTGTGTATCTTCTAGTCTATGTGAATGTGTGTGTGTTCATGCTAATTTCTGTGCGTGCGTGTGTGTGTGTGTGTGTGATTGAGTAGGATGAAGAGAGTGTGTGCGTCTCCGCTCATCCCACTCAGAGAGCGGGTCAGGCATCCATTTTAGGTTGCCTCTCTAATCTGCAGCCCGAACACGGTCCTACATTTTGTGAGGGAGGCAGCGAGTGACTAGCAGTGGTGGTGCTTCTCCACAGCACTCCAGTAGCACTGTGTGATACTACGCTGATCGCCTATGAACACTTCTTCTTTTATTTCTACACATGCATGACTGTCGAAATACATAAAGTATATACGTACATAGAAATGCACACTAGTATACACTCTTACAAAAAAAGTGCTATCTAGAACCTGTCCCCATAGGAGAACTCTTTGAAGAACCCAAAATGGTTCTACCTGGAACCAAAAAGTGTTTAACCTGGAACCAAAAATGGTTCTCCTATGGCAGTCCTTCTCAAATAGTGGGGCGCGCCCCCCTGGTGGGGCTCGGAGCAATGCCAGGGGGGGCGCGTGTGACCCCGTGGAACATGCTTTTTTTTTGCCGCAGGGAGTAGTTTTTTTTTGCACCGAACAAGAGCACACAGCACAGAGCAGGAGATATGAAGTGCAGATAACAAACCCTTAAGATACACCATGGAAAATTATTTAACAGGTATGAAAAGAAAGGCGGAGAGAGATTGAGATAATGAGACAAACGTAAGTCTCCCGAAAGCTAAGACGAGGAAATATGACGAAGCGTATGTAGCGCTTGGCTTCACTGTGACTACGGTGGGAGACGAGGAAAGACCGGTATGTTTACTGTGTCTAAAAATGTTGGCAGCGGACAGCATGGCCCAATAAATTAAGGCGTCACTTAAAGACATTACACCCCAATCACGCTGATAAGCCGCTTGAGTTTTTTCAGCGAAAACGTGCCGAATATTGCCAACAATCGTCCCGCTTTGTGAATGCTACTTCAGTAAACCAGCGAGCACTGTTAGCATCATATAAGGTGGCGTACCAAATTGCTCAGTGCAAAAAAAAACACTCCATAGCAGAGGAGCTGATACTGCCTGCAGCATTAGACATGGTCTCTGTCATGCTGGATGATGCAAGTGCTGCAAAAATAAAAACTATCCCTCTGTCCAATGACACTGTCGCCAGACGTATAAATGACATTGCTAACGATCTTAAAGAACAGCTGGTAGATAAACTCAAAGACAAACGCTTTTGCCTTACAGTTCGATGAAGCAACTGACAGCAACAAAGACTGTTTGTTTATCGCTTATGTACGTTTTGACATGACAAACTCCCTGTGTGAGGATCTACTTTTTTGTAAATATGTCAGAGACAGAGCCACAGCTGAAGAGCTATTCAAAATGCTGAACTGCTTCCTGACTGAGAATGGGCTAAAGTGGGAGAACTGCATTGGTGTTTGCAGTGATGGTGCACAGACCATGGCAGGGATGAGAAAAGGACTTCGGGCACTCATCAAGAAGGCCTCACCTAATGCTGAGTGGACACACTGTGTTATACACAGAGAAACACTGGCATCAAGGCACCTTTCCTCTGAATTAAGTGAGGTTATGACTGACATTGTAGGTGTAGTCAATTTTATAAAGACCAGACCACTAAAAACAAGAGTCTTCTCTGCTATCTGTGAGGAGATGGGAGCTGAACATCAAGCTGTGCTGTTTCACAGTGAAGCAAGGTGGCTGTCACGAGGAAAAGTCTTGTCCCGAGTTTTTGAGCTCAGAGAGCAGATAAGAATGTTTTCGGAGCAGGAGCACAAGTATGACCTCGCAGAAAAATTTAGTGTTGAGAACTTCCTGGCAAAGCTGGCCTACCTGAGTGATATATTTGGAAAGCTAAATGAACTAAATCTACAGCTTCAAGGGAAAGATAAACACCTCCCTCAGGTCACAGACAAGATCAGCTCTTTCACTCGAAAGCTTGCAATGTGGGGCAGGCGACTTGATGAAGGAAATAGTGATTCATTCGAGAACCTGCATGAATTTGTTGACACTACTGACTATGATGCCACCTCAGTGATTCCATATATTAAGGAACATATTTAATCACTGATGGGATTCTTTAAAAAGTACTTCCCTGAAAACAGTTCCCAATATGACTGGGTGAGAGATCCATTCAATGCACCAGCTCCAACTGGTTTCAGCTCTGCAGAGGAGGACCAGTTCATTGATATGACGTCTGACTCCACATTGAGAATGAGGTTCACATCACAGACACTGAGTGAATTCTGGCTGAGTGTAGAGAGGCAGTATCCACTCTTAGGGCAGAGGGCCATGGGCATTCTTCTTCCTTTTGCAACATCTTATCTTTGTGAGACTGGCTTCTCTGCTGTTGCTGCACTGAAGACCAAGTACAGGTCCCAGCTAAACATTGAGCAGGAGCTGAGAGTTGCAGTATCATGCTTCGAACCCCGCTTCGAAAAGCTGTGCACTGCAAAACGTGCTCATTGTAGCCATTAATCCTGACTTCCTCATTTAGATTTTAAAAAAATCAGCACAAATTGTTTTATTCATTTTTCTTTTATAGGTCAAAGTGTTTCATATATTGTGCTCCTGAGTTAATGTTGCTGATCAATTTGAATTTATTATTATTTATTGATTATATTTTATTTTATTTCTCAGTATCAAATGGTCAAAAAAAATGTAATTAAACAATTAAGGTTTGAATTTTTTTTAAAATTTCAGGCAAATTGATGCACTTTAAGTATTTTCTGTTACAGACTAAAAAACAATGTTAATAAAGTTATTCTTTGTTGTAAGTTGATCTATATTTCTTTATTTTTTATTTTTTTGTTTTCTTTAATGTTAATAAGGATACAATGTTATGCAGAGGTGTACTTATAACAATTTGATAGACAAATTATACTATTTACAGTCGTGGCGGAGAGTTGGGGGGCGCGAAATGTTTACTTCTTCCTAGGGGGGGCGTAACAGAAAATAATTGAGAAGCACTGTCCTATGGGGACAGGTTCTAGATTTACATTTTAGTCATTTAGCAGACGCTCTTATCCAGAGCGACTTACAGTTAGTGAATACATTTTTTTTTTTATACTGGCCCCCGTGGGAAACGAACCCACAACCCTGGCATTGCAAACACCATGCTCTATCAACTGAGCTACATCCCTGCCGGCCATTCCCTCCCCTACACTGGACGACTTGTGCGCCGCACATGAGTCTCCCGGTCGCGGCCGGCTGCGACAGAGCCTGGATTCGAACCAGGATCTCTAGTGGCAGAGTTAACACTGCGATGCAGTGCCTTAGACCACTGCGCCACTCAGGAGACTAGATAGCACTTTTTTGTAAGAGTGTATACTAGTTACAACAGAGTCACCCATAATTCACCAAATTATATTTTGAAGGAAGAAACAAAGTACTTTAAGCATATGTTTTCTTTTCAGTCGCCTCCATCTCCTCTAACTGAAGCTAATTGTAGATATTTTTTTTCTATTGATAATGTCAAATTAACAGCCACACAGAAAGACTCATGTGAAGGTGAAATTACAGAGGAGGAACTTCTGGATGCAATTAAAGACTTTAAGTCCGGGAAAACTCCAGGGTTGGATGGCATACCCGTCGAGGTATACCAAACCTTTTTTGATATACTAAGAGGACCGTTATTAGCATGTTTTAACCACTCCTATGTAAATGGTAGATTATCTGACACTCAAGAAGAAGGTCTGATGTCATTATTACTGAAACAGTATACAAGTGGAAAATATAAAGATCCAGTCCATTTACAAAATTGGAGGCCCCTTACACTTCAGTGTTGTGATGCAAAATCCTAGCAAAATGTATAGCGCATAGAATTAAAAAGGTATTGTCGGATATTATTCATTCTAATCAGACAGGTTTTTTACATGGAATATACATTGGAGATAATATAAGGCAAGTATTGGAAACAATAGAACACTATGGAAAATATGGGAAACCAGGCCTGCTATTCATAGCAGACTTCGAAAAGGCATTTGATAAAGTTCGACTGGGGTTTATATATAAATGCCTGGAGCATTTCAATTTTGGAGAATCTCTTATAAAATGGGTCAAAATCATGTATAGTAACCCTAGGTGTAAAATAGTAAATAATGGCTATTTCTCAGAAAGTTTTAAACTGTCAAGAGGAGTGAAACAAGGTTGTCCACTATCGGCATATCTATTTATTGTGGCCATCGAGATGTTAGCTATTAAAATCAGATCCAATAATAATATCAGAGGATTAGAAATACAGGGCTTAAAAACAAAGGTGTCATTGTACGCTGATGATTCATGTTTTCTTTTAAATCCACAACTAGAATCCCTCCACAGCCTCATAGAGGATCTAGATACTTTTTATAACCTCTCTGGATTACAACCAAATTATGACAAATGTACTATATTACGTATTGAATCACTAAAAAATACAATTTTTACATTACCATGTAGTTTACCAATAAAATGGTCTGATGGTGATGTGGATATACTCGGAATACATACCCCAAAGGAAATAAATGATCTCACTTCAATACATTTTAATAGAAAGTTAGCAAAAATAGATAAGATCTTACTACCATGGAAAGGAAAATACCTGTCAATTTGTGGAAAAATCACCCTGATTAACTCTTTAGTATTATCCCAGTTTACCTATTTGCTTATGGTCTTGCCTACGCCTAGCGAACAGTTTTTTTAATTAAATGAGAAAAAAATATTCAATTTTATTTGGAACGGCAAGCCAGAAAAAATTAAAAGGGCATATTTATATAATGAATATGAATTCGGAGGACAGAAATTATTAAATATTAAAGCATTAGACCTATCACTAAAAGCTTCAGTCATACAAAAGTTATACTTAAATCCGAACTGGTTCTCAAGCAAATTAGTAAGATTGTCTCACCCAATGTTCAAGAAAGGCCTTTTTCCCTTTATTCAGATTACAACCTCTCACTTTCAGTTATTTGAAAAGGAAATAATCTCCCAAATATCACTATTTCTAAAACAAGCCATAGAAAGCTGGTTGCAATTTCAATTTAATCCTCCAGAAACGACAGAACAAATAATGCAACAAATATTGTGGATAAATTCAAATATACTAATTGACAAAAAACCTTTATTTTTTGACAGAATGTTTAAAAAAGGTATAATCTTCGTAAATGATATCATCGGTAGGACTGGTGGAGTTATGTCGCACATGCAGCTAACAAAAACATATGGAAATGTCTGCTCTACCCAAAATTACAACCAAATAATTGCAGCCTTACCGCAAAAGTGGAAGAGGAAAGTGGAAGGGGGAGAAAGTAAGGAACTTGTCTGTCGGCCTTGCATTAAAGAACATAATTGGTTAAGGAAAACTGTGATAAATAAAAAAGTATATCAGTTTCACTTAAGGACCAAAGGATTGACAGCCGTCCCATATAGATTGCAAAATAGTTGGGAAGAGATCTTTGACGTACCGATCCTATGGCATAGTGTCCCTCCCGAGTGGCGCAGTGGTCTAAGGCACTGCATCGCAGTGCTAGCTGTGCCACTAGAGGTCCTGGTTCGAATCCAGGCTCTGTCGTAGCCGGCCGCGACCGGGAGACCCATGGGGCGGCGCACAATTGGCCCAGCGTCGTCCAGGGTAGGGGAGGGAATGGCCGGCAGGGGATGTAGCTCAGTTGGTAGAGCATGGCGTTTGCAACGCCAAGGTTGTGGGTTCGATAAAATAATGTATGTGCTAACTGTAAGTCGCTCTGGATAAGAGTGTCTGCTAAATTACTAAAATGTAAATGTTTATGAACTGACACGCAAAACGACACCGGATTCAAAAATTTGAATCTTTCAATTTAAATTATTATATAAAATTCTTGCTACCAATAGAATGTTATTTATATGGGGGATACAATCTTCCCAGCTCTGCAGATTTTGCTGTGAAGAGACAGAATCATTAGATCATTTGTTTTGGTTCTGTCCATTTGTAGCTTGTTTTTGAACACAGGTCCAGGAATGGCTAAAGGATTGCAATATTTACCTGGAGCTAACCTTGCAGATAGCATTACTGGGTGATCTGAAAAGTCATAGTCAATCAATCAATAATATAATAATACTTTTAGCAAAAATGTTTATTTTTAATTCACAATCTGTAGAAGCAATGAGAATAGAAAGGTTCAGAACCTTTGTAAAACATCACAGTACGGTTGAAATATATATGGCAAATAGAAATCCTATATGGATGGTGTTAAGAGATAGATGGGAGGTATTGAATAGAGTTGAAGGATGGGACTAATAACAAATAACAACAAATAATAACAAAGATAGCTAATAATGTAAGCATACTATGTCCATAATAAGTATATAGGTTGTATGTTGGGAGCTTTTGGGAAAGAGCACAGTTAGAAAGATATGGCATATAGAAGCAAACCGGATGGACATCATGAAAATGATCGGAGAGGTTGAGTGTAGAAGAAGTTCAGGAGCAAAAACAAACCCAAAAAAAAAAATATATATATATATATATATATATATATATATATATATATATATATATATATAATATAATTATTGTAAAATTAACTCTGTCCATAAGGTGTAGATAGTAAGTATAGACCGGAAGTAGAGGCCTGGGCATTGTTGTTCACTAATTTACTCCAAGTAGGGAAAGGATGGTGGGGTTGAAAAATAATAAAGGGGAGTATATATATTTAAAAAAAACATGGGGGATTGGAAGTGATGCAGACAATTACATTGATATAAGATACAATCTATCTGCAATATTAAGCTGATCCATTCCCCCCAAAAAAAAAAAAAAAAAAAAAGAGTGTATACTAGTGTGCATTTCTATGTACGTATATACTTTTTTCTTAGAGCGTATGCATGTATTACGTGCATGGGTTTTGCATATTCAACAGTGAACAGCAGAGGATTGTAGCATTCAGAGGTGCTTTACTGGAGGCTGGATAAGTAGGAGTGAGGTGTGTGTGTGTGTGTGTGTGTGTGTGTGTGTATACAGGAGGCCGTTTGCCTCTTGCCCAGCCGTTTGTTCATAATTGACTTGCCTGGTTAAATAAAGGTTAAATAAAACATTTTAAAAGTGTGTGTATGTATGATGGACTACATGCTATAGAGCTAATAGGGATATAACTGATAGTTATGCTGAGACAACATGCAACGACATACATACTGTAGATAGATACACGCACACACAGACACACACACTACACATAGTCAAAGACCATACATAAGGAAAGCCAGGAGAGTTTTCCAGGGTGGATTCCAGTGAAGAAAGGGATAAAGCATTCCTTAGTGACTGGAAAAGAGCACAGGTACTCCACCCTCCTTAGAGCTCTGAAAAGAAAGAGCAGGTCTTCCCTCACTCAAGAACCCCTGGGTTTCTCCTCCAGACTTTTAGCCCCAAACACTCCCTCCTGCCCTTGTTCTCTCATTCTCCTCCTCCCCCCAATAGCTCATTAACCATTAACCCTAACCCTCCCCCAATAGCTCATTAACCTTTAACCCTAACCCTCCCCAATAGCTCATTAAGACACACTCTCTTATCGGAGAACACACTTGTTAGGGAGCGTTAGGGACCGTTAGAGTGTTAGGGAGCGTTAGAGAGCGTTAGGGAGCGTTAGGGAGCGTTAGAGAGTTAGGGAGCGTTAGGGAGCGTTAGAGAGCGTTAGAGAGCGTTAGAGAGCGTTAGGGAGCGTTAGGGAGCGTTAGGGAGTGTTAGAGAGCTCCTCAGCACAGCAGCACTGCTCCAAAAGTCTTTGATGTTTTGCAAATTTCAAATATAATTATAGCGACACCCCACCTCCTCCTCTCCTTTCCTCATCCCCCTCTCCTCTCCTCTCCTCCATGCCCTCCCCTCCTCTTGCACTTAAACAAGCTTCACTGCCTCACTCTTTTTGTTGTTGCTTTAAATATGCACATACTTTAATTTTTTTCCGCTGTGCCGAAGTTAAGAGGCTAAATGCCCTGCAGTAGGGGTTCATTATTCATTGGGATGTGTGTGTGTGTGTCTGTGTGGCAGGCCAGCAGGTTGGCAGTGGGGTAGAATCTCAGTCTTGTTGAGATGACCACGGTACAGTATCTTGGGCGGTCTCTAGTGCTTATTGCCAAGCAAACCACATCTCTCCAAGGATGGGGATGTGGTTTTAGGGGGGCACACACAGGGGCACAGTACACGCACACACACACACACCTCCACATTGTAATGCGACGACAGAGTAATAGTCATTTCATATTACATCAGCTATTATGCAAAGGACCAATATCCTCGAAAATCCCTCTTATGTGCTTTGGAACTGTCCGAATGAGGACTCGGTGTACATAGAAAATACTAACCATTTACTGTATCATCGAGAGACAGAATTCACACCATGGCAGGGTCGTATTCATTAAGGTATGCAACGGAAAACGTTTTATAAAAATTCTCATTGGACAAGTAGTCCCCCTCTGTTTCAGTCCGTTATTTTCCGTTTGGTGCATAATGAATACGACCCAGGCCTACAAGACAAACCTCTCTCAATCAATCAATCAATCAATCAATCAAACTGTATTTGTCACGTACACACACAGTTCACAGCATGTATAAAAGGTGCAGCACAATAATCAATATCAAAGATAAAAAGTTAAATAAAAAAATAATAAGTCATCTCTAGCTAGAATATGCAATGAAATTGTCAAAACTAACCAACAAGGCCGCAAGCGCCCTGTGAAGCAAACATTTTATGGACCTCTACTGTCAACCGTTTGGACTTTTGTGATCTTGAACGGCCCCAATGGCAGCAGGCCACCTATCTGCTGGAACAGCCAGGACCTCCGTTTGGATGACTGGGGTTAGAGGTGAGCCTCTCAATAACAATCCCTGGGGTTATTCTGCGTGACATGTAAGTCAGAATATCTTTAATGATAAGAAGTAGAAGCTCAGTATTGAGAAGTCAGAATAAAAACAGAGCTTGATTAGTCGGCTCTGGAAGGTCATGGATCTTTACACATGCTAATAGCGCTCCAAATTTCTAAGTGTTTTTGTTGCTCCTACTGCTCTGGATCATGCCATTTCACCAAATGTCAAATTGCTTGCAAACATTTTTCATATGGGTTGCTCAGTGTGTTACCCCACCCCCAAAAATTGCCTGCAACTTAGTTGCATTGCATCAAAAGAGATCCTATTTCACATAACTGACTGTATGCAATGTCCAATCAGTGAGCAGAAAAAAGTTTGCATGAGTCATCATATCATTCTGTTCGAAACTCTGACCCAGTTGTCATGTCAACACAGCTGTCAGTGCTGCTGCAAACCACAACAAAAGAGACATGCCAAATGGCAAATGTATACAAACATTTCTAGACACCATGGCTAGTCATGGTTTATCGACATGGTCTGGCAGTTGATAAATGTAATTTTAAAAGTGAACCACGACCTGTTCAGTTTCAACTGAAATTGTCCAACATGAACTGCACTAACTGGCTAGCTAGCTTAGCTCGTCGCTAGCTTGGTTAGTCATGGTTGGCAAATAGTTTTATCTAGCTAGCCAAAATATTGCCTATCTAGCCAGCTTTTTTTCTATATCTATAAACAAATAATTTATGAAACCATGATGTGATGTATGACAGGATTGGATGTTGTATGCAATTTCAATTGCGTTTGAATTGCTTTGTGTATCAGCAAAGTTGCTTGAGTTGATGTCACTCTATTGCAAATTGCATCTGCAACAGAAATTGATTCCAAATTGCTTTGTGTGACACAGGCTTTAGAATGACACCCCGCGTTTCTCTCCCCATTTCTCTCTCTCTGTCTCTCTCTCTCTCTAATGGCACATGAATCCAAACCGACTCTGAAATGCACGTGTACCTCCACCCCTTCATCCCATCCTATTCAGAGGGGAATGGGATTGCCATGGTAACAGATTACTCCCGGGGTCATGGACAAGGGGGCTGTCAGTTTGTCCTGACGGCGACCACCCCCCCGGCCTTGGGTCAAAGGCTGGGGTGGCAGCTGGGACCAAAGGGGGATATAGGGGGGACAGGGGGGATGCAATCAGATCACAGAGCAGAGACTGACGGGCTGTCACACACACACACACACACACACACACACACACACACACACACACACACACACACACACACACACAATACCCATGATCCTCACACCCCAGGACCCAACCCATAAACATCTCCTGACCCACACAGGACCCAAGGGACGAGGGGGTGGAGGGCTAGGTCCGTCTGTCCTTCCGGACGTGTGCCCCAGAGCCTGAGGGGGTGTCACAGTGTCAACCCCGTCACCAGTGGCTGTCACGGAAGGACACACACAAGAGTGTGTGTGTGTGGGGGGTCAGCAGCTGTTGACAGTGACCTGGCTCAACAAAAAACAACAACAGGGACAACCGATTTCTCACTGCTGACGCCTCTGATGTATCAAACACTGTGTCAAACACTGGCATCAACAGTTTCATCTGACGGGTCTGGAGACACATCTCTTCAGTGCAACTGACGCGGAGAGGCCCAAAATGCAAGTGGTTCTATGGAAGGGTTATAATATGATAGCAATGCATCATGACTTGCTGGAGACAAGCAAACCAAAAGAGGCAAAAGGACATTTTTTATTTACAAAATGGCAGATGTGATATCAAGTGTCTCCGAGTCTGATAATCACGTCATCATAAAGTGTATTGGGGTGTGATTAACCCTTTGGTTAGTGTATTGCAAGAGGAAGGTATAACCCTTTGGTTAATGTGTTAGTGTAGTGTAAGAGGAAGAAATATTAGAAGTGTAGTGTTAGAAAATAGTGTGAGTATGTTAGTGTAATGTAGTGTACGACGGATTTCAGATTCAGGTCTGGTAGCGATATGGAGTTTGGTATAACCCTTTGGTGAGTGAGTAAGTGTGTGTGTGTGTGTGTGTGTGTGTGTGTGTGTGTTTGTGGGGAAGCAAGGGATTCCTTCTGCAATGCGACCTGTACCTCGCTCGCTCCGCCGAGGCTGTCTCCGGGAGAGACAGGGTTGCCACAGTCATTTCGGCACTGACCGGACGGGCCCTGGACTGGGGTTTGGGAAACGGGCGGACCCAAGGTCGAGCCCTACGAGCGCTTCACCCTCCTCTTCCGCTCTGTGTTTGATCATCCTGTGGAGGGCTGAGAGGGGGGTGAGCGTCTACTCCGACTACGCCAGGAATCTAGAGATCATTACCACCAACCCCGGACTGTCTTGTCTCATTACGCACACCTGGTTCCCATTCCCCCTGATTAGTATGTGTATATTATGTGCCCTCTGTTCTCCATTGTCCTTGTCGATTATTGTCCCATGTCCGTTGGTCTCGTGAGTACCGTGTATTGTGCTCTTGTTGTTTACGGGTCTCGTCCCGTGTATTGTGTAGAGGTTACACCTCGCTCTTTGTTTGGGTTACATCCCTTTTGTATATAGATACATGTTTGTGTTGGGTGGAGTAATAAAACCCCTAATATGTATTCCTGCGCGTCTTCTAATAATTTTACAACGTGACAGGGTGGCAGATGCCTGAAGACAAAATAAATGGTGTCTATCTTGTGAACACCAGGCTTGGATCCAGGCGGGTTGGCAGTTTCAAAGTCATCATAGTACAATTGGATCTGTAAAGCATTTCTATGTTTTGAGAACAAGGGATGAGTCTTCAAGTAACTTCCATCACAAAAGTCTTCATAAGTGTC
Organism: Coregonus clupeaformis; assembly: GCF_020615455.1. NCBI lineage: Eukaryota > Metazoa > Chordata > Actinopteri > Salmoniformes > Salmonidae > Coregonus > Coregonus clupeaformis. The sequence goes on from NW_025533462.1 coordinate 153,837, forward strand.
TTCCACAGATGTATCCCTAGGTGCATTTTCCAATAACTTACAGATTTCAGAATTGCGACACGTGAACACCAATGTTTCCAGTATAGGAATATATACAGAAGTGTCTTTCACTGGGACTTGATCATACATGCCTGTTTGTTTATTTCGCCTGCTATCATATCTAACTCCCAACACTACTTCTACTGGCTCCACAACACTCTATTTTTGGTTGAAGTACTTTGTTCTCTTGGTTTCTGTGTTAAAACTGACAAATGGGTTTTCAAAGTTCTCAAAACTATCCTTTACAGCAGATGTAGAGGGGTTATCCATAGGTATAACTGACAGAACATCTTGTTTAATTTGGGAGTGCAGCCCAGTAGTAAGCTCTTCTAAATCACACACTACTGTTGACACAACACTATTTGCAACACCACTAGCTTGCAACTTGGCAATGATGGAGGCACACATACAGTGGGGGAAAAAAGTATTTAGTCAGCCACCAATTGTGCAAGTTCTCCCACTTAAAAAGATGAGAGAGGCCTGTAATTTTCATCATAGGTACACGTCAACTATGACAGACAAATTTAGAATTTTTTTCTCCAGAAAATCACATTGTAGGATTTTTAATGAATTTATTTGCAAATTATGGTGGAAAATAAGTATTTGGTCACCTACAAACAAGCAAGATTTCTGGCTCTCACAGACCTGTAACTTATTCTTTAAGAGGCTCCTCTGTCCTCCACTCGTTACCTGTATTAATGGCACCTGTTTGAACTTGTTATCAGTATAAAAGACACCTGTCCACAACCTCAAACAGTCACACTGTTTTAGGTTGTGAATGACCTGCAGAGAGCTGGGACCAAAGTAACAAAGCCTACCATCAGTAACACACTACGCCGCCAGGGACTCAAATCCTGCAGTGCAAGACGTGTCCCCCTGCTTAAGCCAGTACATGTCCAGGCCCGTCTGAAGTTTGCTAGAGTGCATTTGGATGATCCAGAAGAGGATTGGGAGAATGTCATATGGTCAGATGAAACCAAAATATAACTTTTTGGTAAAAATTCAACTCGTCGTGTTTGGAGGACAAAGAATGCTGAGTTGCATCCAAAGAACACCATACCTACTGTGAAGCAAGGGGGTGGAAACATCATGCTTTGGGGCTGTTTTTCTGCAAAGGGACCAGGACGACTGATCCTTGTAAAGGAAATAATGAATGGGGCCATGTATCGTGAGATTTTGAGTGAAAACCTCCTTCCATCAGCAAGGGCATTGAAGATGAAACGTGGCTGGGTCTTTCAGCATGACAATGATCCCAAACACACCGCCCGGGCAACGAAGGAGTGGCTTCGTAAGAAGCATTTCAAGGTCCTGGAGTGGCCTAGCCAGTCTCCAGATCTCAACCCCATAGAAAATCTTTGGGAGGGAGTTGAAAGTCCGTGTTGCCCAGCGACAGCCCCAAAACATCACTGCTCTAGAGGAGATCTGCATGGAGGAATGGGCCAAAATACCAGCAACAGTGTGTGAAAACCTTGTGAAGACTTACAGAAAACGTTTGACCTGTGTCATTGCCAACAAAGGGTATATAACAAAGTATTGAGAAACTTTTGTTATTGACCAAATACTTATTTTCCACCATAATTTGCAAATAAATTCATTAAAAATCCTACAATGTGATTTTCTGGAGAAAAAAAATCTCATTTTGTCTGTCATAGTTGACGTGTGCCTATGATGAAAATTACAGGCCTCTCTCATCTTTTTAAGTGGGAGAACTTGCACAATTGGTGGCTGACTAAATACTTTTTTCCCCCACTGTATCTTTAGCAAGACTCTGTCCATTCTTCTCAAAACAATCACTTTGAGTGTTATCATGTGGGACACCAATGTCACCACCCATTTGTGGAGCTTCTGACTGGACTGGAGAGTCAGCAACATGAGAGGGCCTTTCTAAGCTTAATGCATCAACTACTTGACCAATATCCTTATGAATACTATTCAACCTGAGTATGTTGAAAACTGCCATCAACAACCATCTTGAGCACAGACCAATCTAAACTTGGTGGAGGGACAGAAGCTATGCTCAATTCTCAAATGAGATATCAATGACTGGCTGTTTCTGTGTTACGTTTGACAACAAAAGCACCGTAACATACATTTATCTAGTTAAGAAGTTTTGTCCTCAACTCTATCACGCTAGGGGCATCTCTTGTTTTGCCTACATCAATGTTGTAGATGGTTGTCTGCACAAATGTGTAAAAGTTGACAAGAGTATCACCATACGTCAGGTTAAAGACAAAGTGGACTTTGAACAGTTCATCAAACGCACACAGACCACTAGTTGCCTGGCAGGGAACAAGCCTCTTGTCCACCATGATGTAGTTGTTGTCAATCTTGATCTGTCTTCTTCCGACGGCAAAGAGGTACAGCTGTCGACAATGGCTCCCATCAAGATGGTCTTCAATGCTGCAGCATGACTGCAACACTGTCATTCTCTGGCAGTTTTTCTGCAGACTTTCAGGAGGCGACGCAAATCGGTGGTCGTAGTCAGGGACTTTGCCAGTCTGATGACTTTAGGCTTCAATACAGTGTCCCACTTTTCAAAGAGCTTAGAGGATGTTTCATCGTTGAACATCAGCAAAAAGTCCTGATTCACCTATAACAAAGTGGATCAACTCAACTTCATGACCAACACAAAATCATGTTCTCAATTAGACAAATAGCCTGTAGTTCTGATTCCAAGACATACTACATCACTCACCAATCCTTTGATGTCCAGAAACCTGGGAAAGACTGAGGACATCTGTGCTTCTGTCTGGACTATAAACTAGCTCCTGGCGATACTGGAAGACCTCCTTCATCTTCTGATAGATTTGTTTTTCATCGGCCGAGTGGATAAGTAATGATATGGCCTCCTTGCAAGCATCCTCCTATGGGTTGGGCCTCCAAACTGGGGTGAAATACTCTTCTTGATGGGTCGAAGTGAGGTCTTCCTTGATACCGTCTTGAGGCGTAATTCAGATATCCTTTGCCCGTGTCAGGATCATAGAAGTTTTCCTTAGATGTGGGAAAAGGTGGCCAACATGGTAGTCAAACATGGTATTATTTTTAGACTTGATTCTATGACTGTTTGATGCCCATTTCAGTCCACAGAACAAGCGTCAAAATATTAAAGCAAGCATGCTCTACCAGCACTTACATAGCCTTTGGCGGAAAAAGGATCTCTCAACGAAGGAAAGAGCATAACGTTCTCTCTGTTGACGAGTGGGAAGCCTCCTGCTCAAAAACAGTAAAGCATACGCACGCCAAATATGTTTAACCAAAGTTTTGATGAAGGTACTGTATCTTTCTACAGTCTCATAATGATGCCAAATAACATGAATGTATAGTTTGATTGTTTTGACCATTGTTTGTGGCCAGATTGACTAATGAGAAGCTTGCCCATGCATCTCTTTCATGTGGCTGACTAAAATGGCAATCATCTCTCTCCTGGTTCTGTGGTCCAATGTTTTGGTTGTCTGGTACTCTTCTAATACGTCTTGCCCACCAGGTCTACTAGTCAGGGCATCTCGGACCATCTATTAAGACAAGAGAAAACAATTTAGGGTTGGTTTATGCTGTCGGAATGTAGTAACCAAAAAGGTGTTAAACAAATCAAAATATATTCTTCAAAGTAGCCACCCTTTGCCTTGATGACAGCTTTGCACACTCTTGGCATTCTCTCAACCAGCTTCACCTGGAATGCTTTTCCAACAGTCTTGAAGGAGTTCCCACATATGATCAGCACTTGTTGGCTGTTTTTCCTTCACTCTGCGGTCCAACTCATCCCAAACCATCTCAATTGGGTTGAGGTCGGGTGATTGTGGAGGCCAGGTCATCTGATGCAGCACTCCATCACTCTCCTTAAATTTTTTACATTTTAGTCATTTAGCAGATGCTCTTATCCAGAGCGACTTACAGTTAGTGAGTGCATATATTCTTGGTCAAATAGCACTTACACAGCCTGGAGGTGTGTTGGGTAATTGTCCTGTTGAAAAACAGAAGATAGTCCCACTAAGCACAAACCAGATGGGATGGCGTATCGCTGTAGAATGCTGTGGTAGCCATGCTGGTTAAGTGTGCCTTGAATTCTAAATAAATCACAGACAGTGTCACCAGCAAATCACCCCCACACCATCACACCTCCTCCTCCATGCTTCACGGTGGGAAATACACATGCAGAGATCATCCGTTCACCTACTCTGTGTCTCACAAAGACACGGCGGTTGGAACCAAAAATCTCAAATTTGGACTCATCAGACGAAAGGACAGATGTCCACCGGTCTAATGTCCATTGCTTGTGTTTCTTGGCCCAAGCAAGTCTCTTCTTGTTATTGGTGTCCTTTACTAGTGGTTTCTTTGCAGAAATTCAACCATGAAGGCCTGATTCACGCAGTCTCCTTTGAACAGTTGATGTTGAGAAGTGTCTGTTTCTTAACATTTCTGAGGCTGGTAACTCTAATGAACGTATCCTCTGCAGCAGAGGTAACTCTGGGTCTTCCATTCCTGTGGCGGTCCTCATGAGAGCCAGTTTCATCACAGCGCTTGATCGTTTTTGCGACTGCACTTTAAGAAACTTTAAAAGTTATTGAAATTTTCCGGATTGACTGACCTTCATGTCTTAAAGTAATGATGGACTGTTGTTTCTCTTTGCTTATTTGAGCTGTTCTTGCCATAATATGGACTTGGTATTTTACCAAATAGGGCAAAATCTTCTGTATACCCCTCCTACCTTGTCACAACACAACTGATTGGCTCAAACGCATTAAGAAGGAAAGAAATTCCACAAATTAACTTTTAGCAAGGCACACCTGTTAATTGAAATGCATTCCAGGTGACTACCTGGTTGAGAGAATGACAAGAGTGTGCAAAGCTGTCATCAAGGCAAGGGGTGGCTATTTTGAAGAATCTCAAATATAACATATATTTTGATTTGTTTAACACTTTTTTGGTTACTACATGATTCCATATGTGTTATTTCATAGTTTTGATGTCTTCACTATTATTATACAATGTAGAAAATAGTAAAAATAAAGAAAAACCCTTGAATGAGTAGGTGTTCTAAAACTTTTGACTGGTACTGTAGCTCTTTTGCTGCTGCGGAGTCGATGGTCTGATCTCCTATCGTTGTGTTGGCCATTTTACATTTTAGTCATTTAGCAGACGCTCTTATCCAGAGCGACTTACAGTTAGTGAGTGCATACATTTTTCATACTGCCCCCCCGTGGGAATCGAACCCACAACCCCCTGCGCTGCTCTACCAACTGAGCTACAGGAGGCCATTCTGGAGATTTTAGACGGTCTTTCTGGAGATCTCAGGTCTAAATCACTTGATGAGAGGGATAATGTGTCTCTGCACGAACTAGGTGTCGAACAGCCTGCAGGATAAAAGTCTGAGCACAAACAATGGATCAAAGCAATCAATCTATACATTCATGTTATTTGATATCCTTATGTGAGACCGTAGAAAGATACCTTCATCAAGATCTTTGATTGTGAGGCACAGGTCTGGATTGGCCTCAATCAGGTCCAGCAGGACATCCTCCTCCACCTCAGTTTGGGAATCATCAAACATTTGGATTTGTGCTGCAGAGGACAGTCCAAACCTATTTTGGACTACAAAAAAGAGAGACTAATCAGAATACAGGGAGATAAGACACCTATGGGGCACCAGAATGGGTCTGACCCAAATCAAGCCCAAGGGTCCCATTACGAAAACACATCAGACAGTTCATATATTCACCTTGATTGATGAAATCTCCATAAGAGAACCCAGGCTGCAACTTCATGAACTTCTTGCATTTTTGGTATTGGACCCTCACCAAATGCAATTACACACAATGTCATATTTAAGTTACACACATTTTTTATCTAACATTAAGCACAGGAAATATCCCTAAGGTGTGGAAAGCAGCTTTTGTTCTGCCATTACATAAGGGAGGTGACGGTAGTGATTTTGATAACTATCGACCCATCTCTAGGCTCCCTTGTCTGGCAAAGATCCTAGAATCTATAGTCAACAAACAGTTACAATATTTTCTTTCTGTTAACAGTATTTTTAGCCCCAATCAATCTGGTTTTAGATCTAAACACAGTACCACATCGGCCACTATGCTTGTTGTAAATTATATTGCAAATGCCTTAGATGATAGAAAGCACTGTGCTGCGTTGTTTGTAGATTTGTCAAAAGCTTTTGACACTGTAGACCATGCTATCCTTTTGAGTAAGCTGTCATCTATAGGACTGGGCACTGATGCCTGTCGATGGTTTTATGACTATTTTAAAGATAGAACTCAGGCCGTCATGGTCGACGGGGGTCAAGTCTGACCCCTTACAGTTACTTAAAGAGGTCCCTCAGGGTTCAATAATTGGCCCACTATTGTTCTCACTTTATATAAACAACATTGGTGATGATGTCAGATATTGTAAATTCCATTTATATGCAGATGACACAGTGATGTACTCTATTGCTCCAACAGCGGACCAAGCTTTAATGCAGTTGGAGTCTAGCGCTAGCTAGCTAACGTTAGCGCTAAGTTACAAGATATTGAGGTCGGTGTTGTAGCTCGCTAGCTATCTAACGATTTTTGGCCAGACAAACATTCGCAGTTATATGCGTTTTGAAGAACAAATTAGTAGATATTAGCCATGTTGTTACCTTCACTTCCTGGCTAGCTACATGCTGCATCAAACGAGGCTCAAATAGATCACACTAGGTCACACCCCAATTAACACCATGCACCGCTAATGTTAGTTGGCCTCGTGAACTCAACACGCACATGGTTTCGATTCATTTTCTCAAATCTAATAGTTTACTAATTTTAGCGAACTAATGAAGTTGAGACGAAGTTCCTGCTAACATTTAGTTAGATAGCGCTAGATTAATTAGCTAACGTTAACTAACCACTTTAGCTAGCTAGCAACCTTCTAAATCTAAACTTTGCAGATGTAGCTATATCTACAAACAAAGATCTCGACCATTTATAACAAGTTTGGCCACCAGCTAACTTATTAAAAATATATATTAAACATGAACATATTACTTACCTTTCACTGCTGTGCAATTCCAGCTGCCCTTGCACCGTCGGCAATTAGAGGAAAACGAAGTTTCAAGTTAAAACCAGAAGCTCAATCAACACTGCTCAGTGCCACTGCCCAACCTCTGTACAGTAACTCTCACCCGGGAGTTATATTAACACAGAGGGTGTAAAAACAACGCTTAAATCAGCATCTCTTAACACTAAAAATGTTACACCAAGAAAATGAACACTTGTTAACACTGGCCAATTTGCTGTGTAACTGTTCACACACTATAAGAGGAGGTAGAAACAATGATAATGCAGGTAGCTTAGTGGTGAAGAGCGTTGTGCCAGTAATCGAAAGGTTGCTGGTTCTAATCCCCGAGCCGACTAGGTGAAAAATCTGTCGATGTGCCCTTGAGCAAGGCACTTAACCCTAATTGCTCCTGTAAGTCGCTCTGGATAAGAGCGTCTGCTAAATGACCAAAATAATAATAATAATAATAATATAACCAATATTGTGATATACACGTCATATTTTAGCCATGAAAGAGCAGACTTAATTGTTCAGGATTTTAGCGTACATTTTCTACATCACCTAGCTACATTTCCATATTATATAAAAAATTATTCAAATTGTACTCACTAAACTAAGTCAACATTTCAACTGAACTGAAATGACGTTTGTCATTAAGTTATCCATTTCAACATCTCTATATATCTACACTGAACAAAAATATAACCACAACATGTAAAGTGTTGGTCAGTATTTCTGTCTGTAATGAAGCCCTTTTGTGGGGAAAAACTATTTCTGATTGGCTGGGCCTGGCTCCCCATTGGGTGGGCCTATGCCCTCCCATGGCTGTGCCCCTGCACAGTCATGTGAAATCCATAGATTAGGGCCTAATGAATTTATTTCAATTGACTGATTTCCTTATATGAACTGTAACTCAGTAAAATCTTTGAAATTGTTGCATGTCGACTTTATATTTTTGTTCAGTATATTTCTTTAAACGTACAGCTCTGCCTGTTCGCTACAGCGGTGGGGACAGACAGTTAATCTGTTTCTCATTCTCAGACTGCTAACACGCCTTGTCAAGCTGTGCTATGGAGCTTCTCAATATTTTCATCAGCTTTATGTCAGACGCGTTGGAGAAGACTTGGCTCCCATATACGTACAGATCACAGGAGGCTGGTGAGGGGAGGAAGGCTCATAATAATGGCTGGAATGGAGTGAATGGAATGGTATTAAACACATGGAAACCGTTTGATACCATTCCATTCATTATGTTCCAGTCTTTACTTTGAGCCCGTACTCCTCAATTAAGGTGCCACCAGCCGCCTGTGGTACAGATCCCACATCTTAATTTGAGCCAGTTTCACACAGCAGGAAAAGGAATCCTGCAGCAACAGGAAATGTGATTTGTTATGTGGATTATAATTTATCAAATCAAATCACATTTTATTTGTCACATGCGCCGAATACAGCAGGTGTAGACCTTACCGTGAAATGCTTACTTAACCAACAATGCAGTTCAAGAAACAGAGTTAAGAAAATATTTACTAAAGAAACTAAAGTAAAAAATAAAATAAAAAGTAACACAATAAAATAACAATAACGAGGCTATATACAGGGGGTACCGTTACCGAGTCAATGTGCGGGGGTACAGGTTATGACATTTTATATAGGGGTTGAGACATTTTGTGTTAGGGCAAATCAAGTCTGACATTTCTAAAGTGGAAATTACAAACTTAAGAAGTATTTTTAAACCTTGAATACACTACATTTCTTGCTGTGCAGGAATATTCCTACAACAACAGGATTACCAAATTAAGATACAGCATCTGTACTGCTAAGCAGCCAAATAGCTTGCGTCTATTTTCTGCTTTTCAAATGCCACTATCCCGGGGACGTTTATAGTCTCTGTATGGCAATCTGTCCCTCTATGAATCTCTCTCTCTTTCCATCTTTTCCTCTCTTGTCTCCACATCTCTCTCTCTCTCTCTCCCTCTTCACATCTCTCTACCTCTCTCTCTCTCTCTCTCTCTCTCTCTCTCTCTCTCCCTCTTCACATCTCTCTACCTCTCTCTCTCTCTCTCTCTCTCTCTCTCAATTTTTTTCTCCAATTGAATAGACTTTATTGACATGGCAAGTAAAATTACTTACATTGTCAAAGTATACATATTACAAAAATGGTGGGACCAACAGCAATAATAATAGTAGTAGTCGAAATGGGATTACCATTAACAGCAACTACAACAACAATATTAATGAGAATAACAATACATTAAAGCAATAGTAGTCGACCAATCTCAACATGACTGAGAAGACACATTACATGCTATGAAAGCCAAAACAAAACAGGAAATATTATTGACATTACATTACACTTTTCACTGGCTGTCCCTCAGGTTGTGGCAGGAGGACACATATTTGGCTGCCAAAATTGCACATTTTGGCTTTTCACCCAATAAATATTTGATTTTTTCTTCCTCTTTTATAGTTTCAAATTCTTTGTACTGAATGATAATTTTGGGAAAGAAAGATTCTCTTAGGTCTGAGTATTTGTCACAGTGTAATAGGAAATGCAGCTCTGTCTCTACCTCTCCCCGGGGGCAGAGTGAGCACAGCCTGTCCACTCTGGACAGCCAGGTTTGCCTGTGACGACCGGTCTCTATAGCCAGACTGTGCTCACTGAGTCTGTACCTAGTCAGTGTTTTTCTCAGTTTTCTATCAGTCACAGTGGTCAGATAGTCTGCCACCATGTACTGTCTGTTTAGAGCCAAATAGCATTGAAGTTTGATTTCTTGTGGTGTCTTTCCAATAGGTGATATATTTTTATTTTTGCTTTGTGATGATTTGGTTGGGCCAGATTTTTTTCTCTCTCTCAACAAAATGTTGCAACAAAAGAGGAGTAAAAATGTTTTTTCCTCCAAGCTCTAGAGAGTTGACTAGTGAGAAGTGACTACTCTCTGCAACAGCACATCTCGTCTTTGTCCCAAATGGCACCCTGTTCCCTATATAGTGAAATAGGGTGCCATTTGGGACACAGTTCTCTTGGTTGTGCTTTAAACCCCCAAGAGTTTCCTACTCCTATATTCTCCAGAAAGAAAATGTCTTTCAGCACTAACTCTGGCACGCATACCCTCCTCCCCGCATATAGCTTCCTCCTTCAGGCTGTTGTTGGATGTGGATGTCCTTAAAGCCTCCTCTTTCTCTCTCTCCTCTCCCTCTCTTTTCTCTCTCTCTCCTCTCCCTCTCTTTTCTCTCTCTCCTCTCCCTCTCTTTTCTCTCTCTCTCTTCTCTCCCTCTCTTTTCTCTCTCTCTCCTCTCCCTCTCTTTTCTCTCTCTCCTCTCCCTCTCTTTTCTCTCTCTCCTCTCCCTCTCTTTTCTCTCTCTCCTCTCCCTCTCTTTTCGCTCTCTCCTCTCCCTCTCTTTTCTCTCTCCTCTCCCCTCCCTCTCTTTTCTCTCTCTCTCCTCTCCCTCTCCTCTTTCTCTCTCTCCTCTCCCTCTCTTCTCTCTCTCCTCTCCCTCTCTTTTCTCTCTCTATCTTCTCTCCCTCTCTTTTCTCTCTCTCTCTTCTCTCCCTCTCTTTTCTCTCTCTCCTCTCCCTCTCTTTTCTCTCTCTCCTCTCCCTCTCTTTTCTCTCTCTCTCTTCTCCCTCTCTTTTCTCCCTCTCCTCTCTCGCTCTCCTCTCCCTCTCTTTTCTCTCTCTCCTCTCCCTCTACTCTCCCTCTCTTTTCTCTCTCTCTCCTCTCCCTCTCTTTTCTCCCTCTCCTCTCTCTCTCCTCTCCCTATCTTTTCTCTCTCTCCTCTCCCTATCTTTTCTCTCTCTCCTCTCCCTCTCTTTTCTCTCTCTCCTCTCCCTCTCTTTTCTCTCTCTCTCCTCTCCCTCTCTTTTCTCTCTCTCCTCTCCCTATCTTTTCTCTCTCTCTTCTACCTCTATTTTCTCTCTCTCTCCTCTCCCTCTCTTTTACTCTCTCTGCCATTCTGATTAAATCGCTCATGGTGGGATGAGGAACGTGTGTGTAAACGTGCATGTGTGTACATGTGCGTTGTATGTGTGTGTGCGTTGTGTGTGTGTGTGTGTGTAGGTCTTGCATTATGCACAGATTTGTGTATTTTTCAGTTACAGGCAAAAAAAGGGATGAAACAGAAAGAAGTGAATCAGATTAAGGGACATGCCGGCTGCTATTAAAATACTGCCATTGCAAATAGAGAGAGGAGGACCGAGTGGAAAGGGGGGGGAGAACGGAGGGAGGGAGGAGGTCTACTAGACACGATGATTAACCATAATTCCGGAAACAAAATTGCCGTTTTAAATGCTCAAGCCAAAAGACGACAAACGATGGTTGATGGAGAGGGTGTTACACTGTAAATGTGTCCCTGTCCGACACTCTTTATCCTGACACCAAGTAGCTAAGTCCTATTTGGCATCTTTACAGGAATAGTCTGTTATCCTGTTAAAACTCCAAGCTGGGATTAGCTGTTCCTCCTCTCTTTACTTCCCTTCTCACCCTGCTGTCAGCAGGGCCACACGCCTTTACACACACACACACACACACACACACACACACACACACACACAGAGACTCAAGCATCCATGTGCGCGCACACAAACTCTCTCTCACACACACACACGCACACACACACACTCATGTCCTTGCAGGCGCTCCTGGCAGAGAGAGTAGCAGAGGAGAGGACATCTCAGAGCCACTCAGTGTCACATTCAACAGCTAAGACAGAGCAGAGGAGCTGAGCAGAACAGAACAAGACAGAGCAGAATAGAACAGGACAGAACAGGGCAGAGCAGAACAGAACAGAGCAGGATAGAACAGGACAGAGCAGAACGGAGCAGGATAGAACAGGACAGAGCAGAGCAGAACAGAGCAGAACAGAGCAGGATAGAACAGGACAGAGCAGAACAGAGCAGGATAGAACAGGACAGAGCAGAACAGAGCAGGATAGAACAGGATAGAACAGGACAGAGCAGGATAGAACAGGACAGAGCAGGACAGAGCAGAACAGAGCAGGATAGAACAGGACAGAACAGAACAGAGCAGGACAGTACAGGGCAGAGCAGAACAGAACAGAGCAGGATAGAACAGGACAGAGCAGGATAGAACAGGACAGAGCAGAACAGAGCAGAACAGAGCAGGACAGTACAGGGCAGAGCAGAACAGAACAGAGCAGGATAGAACAGGACAGAGCAGAACAGAGCAGGATAGAACAGGACAGAGCAGGTTAGAACAGGACAGAGCAGAACAGAACAGGACAGTACAGAACAGAGTGGAGTGGAGCAGAACAGAGCAGGACAGAGCAGAACAGGACAGAGTGGAGTGGAGCAGAACAGAGCAGAACAGAGTGGAGCAGAACAGGGAAGGACAGAGCAGGACAGAACAGGACAGAACAGGCCAGAGCAGAACAGGACAGAACAGGACAGAGCAGAACAGGACAGAACAGGACAGAACAGGACAGAGTGGAGTGGAGCAGAACAGAGCAGAACAGGACAGAACAGAACAGGACAGAACAGGACAGAGCAGGACAGAACAGGACAGTACAGGACAGAACAGAACAGAGTGGAGTGGAGCAGAACAGAGCAGAACAGAGCAGAACAGGACAGAGTGTAGTGGAGCAGAACAGAACAGGACAGAGCAGGATAGAACAGGTCAGAACAGGACAGAGCAGAACAGAGCAGGAAAGAACAGGACAGAGCAGGACAGAGCAGAACAGAGCAGATCAGAGCAGGACAGAACAGGACAGAGCAGGATAGAACAAGACAGGACAGAACAGAACAGGACAGAGCATGACAGAGCAGGTCAGAACAGGACAGAGCAGAGCAGGACAGAACAGAGCAGGATAGAACAGGACAGAGCAGAACAGAGCAGGATAGAACAGGACAGAGCAGGATAGAACAGGACAGAGCAGGACAGAGCAGAACAGAGCAGGATAGAACAGGACAGAACAGAACAGAGCAGGACAGTACAGGGCAGAGCAGAACAGAACAGAGCAGGATAGAACAGGACAGAGCAGGATAGAACAGGACAGAGCAGAACAGAGCAGGACAGTACAGGGCAGAGCAGAACAGAACAGAGCAGGATAGAACAGGACAGAGCAGAACAGAGCAGGATAGAACAGGACAGAGCAGGTTAGAACAGGACAGAGCAGAACAGAACAGGACAGTACAGAACAGAGTGGAGTGGAGCAGAACAGAGCAGGACAGAGCAGAACAGGACAGAGTGGAGTGGAGCAGAACAGAGCAGAACAGAGTGGAGCAGAACAGGGAAGGACAGAGCAGGACAGAACAGGACAGAACAGGACAGAGCAGAACAGGACAGAACAGGACAGAGCAGAACAGGACAGAACAGGACAGAACAGGACAGAGTGGAGTGGAGCAGAACAGAGCAGAACAGGACAGAACAGGACAGAACAGGACAGAACAGGACAGAACAGGACAGAGCAGGACAGAACAGGACAGTACAGGACAGAACAGAACAGAGTGGAGTGGAGCAGAACAGAGCAGAACAGAGCAGAACAGGACAGAGTGTAGTGGAGCAGAACAGAACAGGACAGAGCAGGATAGAACAGGTCAGAACAGGACAGAGCAGAACAGAGCAGGAAAGAACAGGACAGAGCAGGACAGAGCAGGACAGAGCAGAACAGAGCAGATCAGAGCAGGACAGAACAGGACAGAGCAGGATAGAACAAGACAGGACAGAACAGAACAGGACAGAGCATGACAGAGCAGGTCAGAACAGGACAGAGCAGAGCAGGACAGAGCAGGTCAGAACAGGACAGAGCAGAACAGAGCAGAACAGAGCATGACAGAACAGGACAGAGCAGATCAGAGCAGGACAGAACAGGACAGAGCAGAACAGAGCAGAACAGAGCATGACAGAACAGGACAGAGCAGATCAGAGCAGGACAGAGCATGACAGAGCAGGTCAGAACAGGACAGAGCAGAACAGGACAGAGCAGGTCAGAACAGGACAGAGCAGAACAGAGCATGACAGAACAGGACAGAGCAGATCAGAGCCTAATAGAACAAGACAGGACAGAACAAGACAGAGCATGACAGAGCAGGTCAGAACAGGACAGAGCAGGTCAGAACAGGACAGAGCAGAACAGAACAGAGCAGAATGCGGGTAAATCCTGCAGCAACATTTCCTAATCCAAGCACACTTTTATTGTTTCGCGGAAGACAGTTGGGAATGTTCTCTCCTACCACAGAATACACAAAGCACAAAAATAGAGCGTTTCAACCAATTGATATTCCCAAAGGATATGGGAGAGAAAAACATGAAAACCTATAAGCTATAAGGTATAAAGCTAGCCTGTGGAACTAAACCCCACAGTAATACACTTCTTCCATTTAAGAGACTAAAAACAATAAACACAAGCCATCCTCCATTGTGTTTCAGTTCATTCGTAGCTAGGATTCTAAGGAGCACAGTGATACTACAGAAAGGGCATTTCTCCCCAGTACCCAGGGTAGCAGCCAGTACCCAGGTTCGCGCTGTGGCCCTCAGGCCTGCTGGGGCGGTGTGCGTGCCAACCCAGAGACCAACCACTTCACTCACTGCTGCTGCTATTTTTGCCCCTCTCTTATGTAACCCGTTGCTGACGCGCAGGAGAGAAGAGAAAGAGATGGAGGAAGGGGCTGGGAGAATTAGAGAGCACCCCCTGAGGACACACACACAATGAAACATGCATACAAGCAGGCTCTCTCTCTCTCTCTTTTTCTCTCTCTCTCTCTCTCTCTCTCTCTCTCTCTCTCTCTCTCTCTCTCTCTCTCTCTCTCTCTCTCTCTCTCTCTCTCTCTCTCTCTCTCTCTCTCTCTCTCTCTCTCTCTCTCTCTCTCTCTCTCTCTCTCTCTCTCTCTCTCTCTCTCTCTCTCTCTCTCTCTCTCTCTCTCTGAGAGGGTAGAGGTTAGTAGCAGGGGATCAGTGAGGAAGAGGGCACAGCTAATCCTCCAGCTAACCCTGTTAGACTATAACAGTCTAGTAAATACTGTATCTATTTATATATATGTAGTTTAATGTGTATTTAATATTGTATTATACAAGGTGCATTTGGAAAAGAGACCTAGGTCTCAACAGAGCTGCTCAGCAGAGGTTTGGCAGACTGTGGATGACCCACACACACACACACACTGAGGATCATGGAGAGAGACAGGGGAAGATGCTCTGTTTGTCTGCTGATTTCATCACTGTGTGTTCCAAGTCAATTTGTTTGTTTGTTTGTTTGTGTGTGTCTGCGTGAGCTCTAAATAAAACCATACCATATCATTCAGGAGACACTTTTATCCAAAGTGACGTATAGTCATACGTGCATACATTTCATATATGGGTGGCCCTAGGAATCAAACCCACAATCCTGGCGTTGCAAGTGTCATAAACTGAGCATAATATGAACATTATATCAACGCACAGAACACCACTTGGGGTCTTCAAGCATTAGTCTAGTCTAGAAACCCACACCCATTACTATCACCATTCAAAATGCAAATGGCTGGCCCCTCAACTGGCTGGCCCCTCAAATGGCTGGCCCCTCAAATGGCTGGCTCCTCAAATGAAAGGCCCCTCAAATGGCTGGCCCCTTATATGGCTGGCCCTTCAAATGAAAGGCCCCTCAAATGGAAGGCCCCTAAAATGGCTGACAATCCCTATATACTGGTGTATTTTAGGGTTCACCGGTACATGGTGGCGAGACGTGGTGACGGTTTGTTGTGTCTCATCACTGGATAATTAATATTCTCCTCACTGGAGAAATGAACGCCACTGGGAGGTCACACACACACACACACACACACACACACACACACACAAACACACACAAATGGCAGACAATCTCCATAAATCAGACCTGTCACCGTAACGCCCGTCATTGGTAATGAAGTGACACGTGGTACTGAGAGGGGGAGGAGGCCACTCAGACTGGCGGAGGGGAGCGGGTGGAAGGGCAGGGGTCAAGGTCAACCCCCTAGAAGGGGGTCTCGCTTTAGATAGGGGTTTCCCCTGAAATATGGTGGGGGAAGATGCGTGGGATGTGGTGTCATTGGGCGTGTCTTTTCCAGCTGGGGATGAAGGATGGAAGTAGATGGGTTTTAGGGAGTTTGTATAGACGAGTATGTTATGTATGTCATCACTGGTTTATAGCGGGGAGGTAGAAAGATATCAAATAAAACGTGGCCCAAGCACTTTAGTTGATGCGTTTGGCGATTTGATTCGTCTTTTAGGCAACCTGTCCACATGTACACATTTTGCCATCTTCAGTGTATGTGAGGAAGGTAGAGGGAGGTACTTCTAGGCCCTTTACCTTATACTATTATACATATCTCTTATCTCTGGGTATGACCATGCATAAGCTAATTCACATAACGGAACATTAAACACAAATGGAACCTAATGGAAATAAATATGGAAAATACATCAAGGCAAATACAAGAGTTGGGTCTCTAAGGTTTTACCCGCATAAACAAGTTCGCATTCAGCAGGACACGACATTGTGGAACATTCGGATAGAAATAGATTATGTCCAACAAACCTCTCTGACATGTAGAATAAGGAATCACGTCAGCTCTATTCATGACATTTCTGCAATGTTTCACAACATTTGCCTACTGCACGTGGCCCAGGTCTATCACGGTAGTCTTCAGCGGTTTGCCTACTGAACGTGGCCCAGGTCTATCACGGTAGTCTTCAGCGGGACACTGTCACAGTCAAGCAGCTAGCGCATCGCTATCATCAGAAGAAAACGGTTGTGTCGGCCATTTTGTTGCCTTGCTCACTGACGCAGCAGCATTGGCAGCCAGTGACATAAATACTGCATGTCTTCAATAGATAGTAAAGACAAAGAGAGAGGAGAAAACAAAGAGGGGGTTGTTAAGGTGAAGAGTGGGGGGGTTGGTGGATGGAGGGATGGAGGGATGGAGCGAGAGAGGGGAGAGGAGAGGAGGAGAGGAGAGGAGAGGCGAGGGGGAGGAGGAGGAGAGGTGAGGAGAGGGGGAGGAGGAGGAGGGGAGAGGAGAGGGGGATGAGGAGGAGGGGAGAGGGGGATGAGGAGGAGAGGAGAGGGGGATGAGGAGGAGGGGATAGGGGGATGAGGAGGAGGGGAGAGGGGGATGAGGAGGAGGGGAGAGGGGAGGAGAGGGGGATGAGGAGGAGAGGAGAGGAGGATGAGGAGGAGAGGAGAGGGGGATGAGGAGGAGAGGAGAGGGGGATGAGGAGGAGAGGAGAGGAAGGTGGAGAGGAGAGGAAGGTGGAGAGGAGAGGAAAGCATCAGCCGATGAGGCTCTGGGGCACTACAGAGGGGTGTTAGGAGATAAGGAGGAGAGGGGGGGTGGAGGGATGGGAGGAGGAGAGGGGTGGATGGGTAAGAAAGGGGGAGATAAGATGCTCTTATCCTCCAGACAGATCGAGAGCCCCGGGGTCCTCTGGGAGAACGGGGGGTTGGGTCCCTCTTTTAACGAGGAAGTAACGAACTGCTGAAGCAGCCATGCGTGTGTGTGTGCTCTGTACGTGTGTGTGAGTGTGTGTGCATGCACATGCGTGCTATAAGAGTACATGTATGTGTGTGATGATGATGTACCTGTGTGTCTGTACATATGATTATTCTGAGGCTACAAGGCTCTCCAACAGCACAATAGTCATTAATTCCTGGTTTTGAAATCCACACAGGAACACATATGTTACGTTTTAGTACTTCCTCATGTCTTATGCAGATGTCACATACAGGGTTTGATCATTTTACCAACACAGAGCAGTGTGTGTATGTGTTTAAGAGAGAGAGACAGAGAGACAGAGAGACAGAGAGACAGAGAGACAGAGAGACAGAGAGAGAGAGAGACAGAGAGACAGAGAGACAGAGAGACAGAGACAGACAGAGAGACAGAGAAATGGGTGTGGGTAGGTAGACAGAAAGAACAAACCTCTAATTGGTGTGGAGGGTATGTACAGTACAGACATCTTCATCCAAGAGAACCCACCAGATTGACTGAATATGGAACAGGCACAAAGAGGAGGCTGCTGGGAGTATCTGGTTGGCTGGGAATGTTGCTATCCTAGCCGTGATTGGTGGAGGTTATGCAGCTCGACATCACGTTGTCGAGACTTTTGAACTGAGGCAAAGATCTACACACACACACAAACACACACGTGCACGCACACAGACACACACACACACACACACAATGAGAAGAACTGTGTGTGCGTGTGTGTTTGTGTGTGTGCATGCGTATGTATGTGTGTGTGAGTCAGAATCAGTGCACTGAAATCAAAGGGAATATTCTTAATTTCTTTTAACACAGACTCATTGGCGGACAGAATAAATTGCGGCTTAAGCCTCCAGGTGTGTTTCCACCACTCCATGTCACGTTTGTCAAATCAGACAAATTCTGCCGCACATGAACTGAAAGTCAAAGGGAGGAGAGATACATTTTCAAGTCATACGAATGACAAACACAGGAGAAAAAAAGCCTGAATAAATGTGGCTCCATCCATGCTTTTGTAATGGAATGCAATGGATACTGTATATCTAACGGATGTACATACGGTACAAGCCAAACATCTACCAAACAATACACCACACAAAAAGCAGAAAAACGGGTAAATAAAATGTGAGCCGAGAGAGACAGTGAGTCAGGGGTACATGTATAAATAGCGGTTGGTTGCCTACTGTGTCCATGCATTGGCCCAAAGGGCGAAACACATGGGAGATGACATGGTGCACCGTATTTCAGGTTACGGAGATGACATAGGGTAAAATAATAATGTTTGAGGTAACGGAGTCTACACGGGTGAAAGGTAACATGAATGACTGAACATGGGCGAGAGGTTGAGGTAACGGTGTTGACACCGGTGGGAGTCGGAGTGGTTGAAGGCTGGAGGTCAGGCCTCGTGCATCTTTGATGGAACTCTCTCCCCATCTCTCTTCTGGGTGACTGAGCTGAGTGCCTCCTCCTGCTGTGTTAACCCTGTTATGTCACCTCCTCCCAGGAGCAGAGAAAAGAGAAAGAGACGGAGATGGAGATGGAGTGGGCGGGGCTGGCGCACCGTGGCAAGGTGGGTAGGGCCACAAGCCCTGTCATCTGTCTATTTTTATTATATTTGTTATAAATCATTTTGACAGTAACCCTCCAAAAAGTCATTCATAATACTTTTTCATTTCCATATGTACTAGGAAACTAAGTGCGTTTTTCTTGGGCTTCAGGAATTTGACTGAGAAAATGTCTCCGGCCTTGAAAAATACAAGATTTAACTGATTGAAAGTAAGGTGAACAAATGCCGTGGTGCAATGAGTGAAGCTTAGTCGGGTATTCAAAAGCGCATATCAGAAGTTCTTTATGAGTTTTAGTTTAGAAAACGATCTCTTCGCAGGAGCGATAGTTACAGGGATGGTAAAACAGCTTGATTGCCGTAGCAACATCAGGGAAACTGGGCAGAATGGAGTGATGCTTCAAATACAGCAATTCTGCAACATCGTTAATTGAGCATGTCGCATTCTCCTTATTTTGTCATTTTATAAATAGCAGATAAATATAGTAGGCTATAGATATAAGATAATTGTCAATTTCCAGGCAGATGTCCTCCCATTGTTAATGTGAAATATTGATAGGCTTCACATGGGATGACTTTTTACCTTCTCTCGCTCAGCATTAAGGCGTTCACATACAGTTGAAGTCGGAAGTTTACATACACCTTAGCCAAATACATTTAAACTCAGTTTTTCACAATTCCTGACATTTAATCCTAGTAAAAATTCTCTGTCTTAGGTCAGTTAGGATCACCACTTTATTTTAAGAATGTGAAATGTTAGAGTAATAGTAGAGAGAAAGATTTATTTCAGCTTTTATTTCTTTCATCACATTCCCAGTGGGTCAGAAGTTAACATACATGCAATTAGTATTTGGTAGCATTGCCTTTAAAATGTTTAACTTGGGTCAAACGTTTCGGGTAGTCTTCCACAAGCTTCCCACAATAAGTTGGGTGAATTTTGGCCCATTCCTCTTGACAGAGCTGGTGTAACTATGTCAGGTTTGTAGTCCTCCTTGCTCGCACACGCTTTTTCAGTTCTGCCCACACATTTTCTATAGGATTGAGGTCAGGGCTTTGTGATGGCCACTCCAATACCTTGACTTTGTTGTCCTTAAGCCATTTTGCCACAACTCTGGAAGTATGCTTGGGGTCATTGTCCATTTGGAAGACCCATTTGCGACCAAGCTTTAACTTCCTGACTGATGTCTTGAGATGTTGCTTCAATATATCCGAATAATTTTCCTTCCTCATGATGCCATCTATTTTGTGAAGTGCACCAGTCCCTCCTGCAGCAAAGCACCCCCACAGCATGATGCTGCCACCCCCGTGCTTCACGGTTGGGATGGTGTTCTTCGGCTTGTAAGTAACCCCCTTTTTCCTCCAAACATAACGATGGTCATTATGGCCAAACAGTTATATTTTTGTTTCATCAGACCAAGGGACATTTCTCCAAAAAGTACGATCTTTGTCCCCATGTGCAGTTGCAAACCGTAGTCTGGCTTTTTTATGGCGGTTTTGGAGCAGTGGCTTCTTCCTTGCTGAGCGGCCTTTCAGGTTATGTCGATATAGGACTCGTTTTAGTGTGGATATAGATACCTTTGTACCTGTTTCCTAGAGCATCTTCACAAGGTCCTTTGCTGTTGTTCTGGGATTGATTTGCACTTTTCACACCAAAGTACGTTCATCTCTAGGAGACATAACGCGTCTCCTTCCTGAGCGGTATGACGGCTGCGTGGTCCCATGGTGTTTATACTTGCGTACTATTGTTTGTTCAGATGAACGTGATGCCTTCAGGCATTTGGAAACTGCTCCCAAAGATGAACCAGACTTGTGGAGGTCTACCATTTTTTTCTGAGGTCTTGGCTGATTATTTTGATTTTCCCATGATGTCAAGCAAAGAGGCACTGAGTTTGAAGGTAGGCCTTGAAATACATCCACAGGTACACCTCCAATTGACTCAAATGATGTCAATTAGCCTATCAGAAGCTTCTAAAGCCATGATTTTCCAAGCTGTTTAAAGGCACAGTCAACTTTGTGTATGTAAACCTCTGACCCACTGGAATTGTGATACAGTGAATTATAAGTGAAATCATTGTCAACAATTGTTGGAAAAATTACTTGTGTCATGCACAAAGTAGATGTCCTAACTGACTTGACAAAACTATAGTTCGTTAACAAGAAATTTGTGGAGTGGTTGAAAAAGTTTTCATGACTCCAACCTAAGTGTATGTAAACTTCCGACTTCAACCTAAATGACTACCGATCCGCAGCACTGACGCTGTAGCCATGAAGTGCTTTGAATGGCTGGTCATGGCTCACATCAACACCATTATCCCAGAAACCCTAGACCCACTCCAATTTGCATACCACCCCAACAGATTCACAGATGATGCAATTTCTATTGCACTCCACACTGCCCTTTCCCACCTGGACAAGAGGAACACCTACATGAGAATGCTATTCATTGACTACAGCTCAGCGTTCAACACCATAGTGCCCTCAAAGCTCATCACTAAGCTAATGATCCTGGGACTAAACACCTCCCTCTGCAACTGGATCCTGGACTTCTTGACGGGCCGCCCCCAGGTGGTAAGGGTAGGTAACAACACATCTGCCACGCTGATTCTCAACACGGGGGCCCCTCAGGGGTGCGTGCTCAGTCCCCTCCTGTACTCCCTGTTCACCCATGATTGCATGGCCAGGCACGACTCCAACACCATCATTAAGTTTGCCGACGACACAACAGTGGTAGGCCTGATCACTGACAACGATGAGATAGCCTATAGGGAGGAGGTCAGAGACCTGGCCGTGTGGTGCCAGGATAACAACCTCTCCCTCAACGTGACCAAGACAAAGGAGATGATTGTGGACTACAGGGAAAAAAATAGGACTGAGCACGCCCCCATTCTCATCGACGGGGCTGTAGTGGAACAGGTTGAGAGCTTCAAGTTCCTTGGTGTCCACATCACCAACTAACTATCATGGTCCAAACACACCAAGACAGTCGTGAAGAGGGCACGACAAAGCCTATTCCCCCTCAGGAGACTGAAAAGATTTGGCATGGGTCCTCAGATCCTCAAAAAGTTATACAGCTGCACCGTCGAGAGCATCCTGACTGGTTGCATCACCGCCTGGTATGGCAACTGATCGGCCTCCGACCGCAAGGCACTACAGAGGGTAGTGCGTACGGCCTAGTACATCACTGGGGCCAAGCTTCTTGCCATCCAGGACCTCTATACCAGGCGGTGTCAGAGGAAGGCCCTCAAAACTGTCAAAGACTCCAGGCACCCTAGTCATAGACTGTTCTCTCTGCTACCGCACGGCAAGCGGTACCGGAGCGCCAAGTCTAGGTCCAAAAGGCTTCTCAACAGCTTCTACCCCCAAGCCATAAGACTCCTGAACAGCTAATCATGGCTACCCGGACTACTTGCACTGCCCCGCCACCCCATCTTTTTACGCTGCTGCTACTCTGTTAATTATTTATGCATAGTCACTTTAACTCTACCCACATGTACATATTACCTCAACTACCTCAACTAGCCGGTGCCTCCGCACATTGGCTCTGCACCGGTACCCCCCCTGTATATAGCCTCCCTACTGTTATTTTATTTTACTTCTGCTCTTTTTTTCTCAACACTTTTTTGTTGTTGTTGTTTTATTTTACTTTTTTATTAAAAAATAAATGCATTGTTGGTTAAGGGCTGTAAGTAAGCATTTCATGGTAATGTCTACACCTGTTGTATTCGGCGCATGTGGCAAATAAAATCAGATTTTATTTTATTTGAGCTGGTGCAGTAAGACACATATATACACACTCAGCTGGTGCAGTAAGACACATATATACACTCAGCTGGTGCAATAAGACTCATATACAGTGGGGAGAACAAGTATTTGATACACTGCCGATTTTTCAGGTTTTCCTACTTACAAAGCATGTAGAGGTCTGTCATTTTTATCATAGGTACATTTCAACTGTGAGAGACGCAATCTAAAACAAAAATCCAGAAAATCACATTGTATGATTTTTAAGTAATTAATTTGCATTTTATTGCATGACATAAGTATTTGATACATCAGAAAAGCAGAACTTAATATTTGGTACAGAAACCTTTGTTTGCAATTACAGAGATCATACGTTTCCTGTAGGTCTTGACCAGGTTTGCACACACTGCAGCAGGGATTTTGGCCCACTCCTCCATACAGACCTTCTCCAGATCCTTCAGGTTTCGGGGCTGTCGCTGGGCAATACGGACTTTCAGCTCCCTCCAAAGATTTTCTATTGGGTTCAGGTCTGGAGACTGGCTAGGCCACTCCAGGACCTTGAGATGCTTCTTACGGAGCCACTCCTTAGTTGCCCTGGCTGTGTGTTTTGGGTCGTTGTCATGCTGGAAGACCCAGCCACGACCCATCTTCAATGCTCTTACTTTGCAGAAAAGCATCCCCAAAGAATGATGTTTCCACTTCCATGCTTCACGGTTGGGATGGTGTTGAGCAGGGGGACCTTGCGTGCGCTGCAGGATTTTAATCCATGACGGCGTAGTGTGTTACTAATGGTTTTCTTTGAGACTGTGGTCCCAGCTCTCTTCAGGTCATTGACCAGGTCCTGCCGTGTAGTTCTGGGCTGATCCCTCACCTTCCTCATGATCATTGATGCCCCACGAGGTGAGATCTTGCATGGAGCCCCAGACCGAGGGTGATTGACCGTCATCTTGAACTTCTTTCATTTTCTAATAATTGCGCCAACAGTTGTTGCCTTCTCACCAAGCTGCTTGCCTATTGTCCTGTAGCCCATCCCAGCCTTGTGCAGGTCTACAATTTTATCCCTGATGTCCTTACACAGCTCTCTGGTCTTGGCCATTGTGGAGGTTGGAGTCTGTTTGATTGAGTGTGTGGACAGGTGTCTTTTATACGGGTAACGAGTTCAAACAGGTGCAGTTAATACAGGTAATGAGTGGAGAACAGGAGGGCTTCTTAAAGAAAAACTAACAGGTCTGTGGGAGCCGGAATTCTTACTGGTTGGTAGGTGATCAAATACTTATGTCATGCAATAAAATGCAAATGAATTACTTAAACATCATACAATATGTCTCTCACAGTTGAAGTGTACCTATGATAAAAAATTACAGACCTCTACATGCTTTGAAAGTAGGAAAACCTGCAAAATCGGCAGTGTATCAAATACTTGTTCTCCTCACTGTATACACTCAGCTGGTGCAGTAAGACACATATATACACTCAGCTGGTGCAGTAAGACTCATATATACACTCAGCTGGTGCAGTAAGACACATATATACACTCAGCTGGTGCAGTAAGACTCATATATACACTCAGCTGGTGCAGTAAGACACATATATACACTCAGCTGTTGCAGTAAGACACATATATACACTCAGCTGGTGCAGTAAGACACATATATACACTCAGCTGGTGCAGTAAGACACATATATACACTCAGCTGGTGCAGTAAGACACATACAGTGGGGGGGAAAAGTATTTAGTCAGCCACCAATTGTGCAAGTTCTCCCACTTAAAAAGATGAGAGAGGCCTGTAATTTTCATCATAGGTACACGTCAACTATGACAGACAAATTGAGGGAAAAAAATCCAGAAAATCACATTGTAGGATTTGTTAATGAATTTATTTGCAAATTATGGTGGAAAATAAGTATTTGGTCACCTACAAACAAGCAAGATTTCTGGCTCTCACAGACCTGTAACTTCTTCTTTAAGAGGCTCCTCTGTCCTCCACTCGTTACCTGTATTAATGGCACCTGTTTGAACTTGTTATCAGTATAAAAGACACCTGTCCACAACCTCAAACAGTCACACTCCAAACTCCACTATGGCCAAGACCAAAGAGCTGTCAAAGGACACCAGAAAGAAAAATTGTAGACCTGCACCAGGCTGGGAAGACTGAATCTGCAATAGGTAAGCAGCTTGGTTTGAAGAAATCAACTGTGGGAGCAATTATTAGGAAATGGAAGACAAACAAGACCACTGATAATCTCCCTCGATCTGGGGCTCCACGCAAGATCTCACCCCGTGGGGTCAAAATGATCACAAGAACGGTGAGCAAAAATCCCAGAACCACACGGGGGGACCTAGTGAATGACCTGCAGAGAGCTGGGACCAAAGTAACAAAGCCTACCATCAGTAACACACTACGCCGCCAGGGACTCAAATCCTGCAGTGCCAGACGTGTCCCCCCTGCTTAAGCCAGTACATGTCCAGGCCCGTCTGAAGTTTGCTAGAGTACATTTGGATGATCCAGAAGAGGATTGGGAGAATGTCATATGGTCAGATGAAACCAAAATAGAACTTTTTGGTAAAAACTCAACTCGTCGTGTTTGGAGGACAAAGAATGCTGAGTTGCATCCAAAGAACACCATACCTACTGTGAAGCATGGGGGTGGAAACATCATGCTTTGGGGCTGTTTTTCTGCAAAGGGACCAGGACAACTGATCCGTGTAAAGGAAAGAATGAATGGGGCCATGTATCGTGAGATTTTGAGTGAAAACCTCCTTCCATCAGCAAGGGCATTGAAGATGAAACGTGGCTGGGTCTTTCAGCATGACAATGATCCCAAACACACCGCCCGGGCAACGAAGGAGTGGCTTCGTAAGAAGCATTTCAAGGTCCTGAAGTGGCCTAGCCAGTCTCCAGATCTCAACCCCATAGAAAATCTTTGGAGGGAGTTGAAAGTCCATGTTGCCTAGCGACAGCCCCAAAACATCACTGCTCTAGAGAAGATCTGCATGGAGGAATGGGCCAAAATACCAGCAACAGTGTGTGAAAACCTTGTGAAGACTTACAGAAAACGTTTGACCTGTGTCATTGCCAACAAAGGGTATATAACAAAGTATTGAGAAACTTTTGTTATTGACCAAATACTTATTTTCCACCATAATTTGCAAATAAATTAATTAAAAATCCTACAATGTGATTTTCTGGAAAAACATTTCTCATTTTGTCTGTCATAGTTGACGTGTACCTATGATGAAAATTACATGCCTCTCTCATCTTTTTAAGTGGGAGAACTTGCACAATTGGTGGCTGACTAAATACTTTTTTTCCGCACTGTATATATACACTCAGCTGGTGCAGTAAGACACATATATACACTCAGCTGGTGCAGTAAGACTCATATATACACTCAGCTGGTGCAGTAAGACACATATATACACTCAGCTGGTGCAGTAAGACTCATATATACACTCAGCTGGTGCAGTAAGACTCATATATACACTCAGCTGGTGCAGTAAGACTCATATATACACTCAGCTGGTGCAGTAAGACACATATATACACACTCAGCTGGTGCAGTAAGTAATATAAAATATATTTTGATTTAGTTTAACACTTTTTTGGTTACTACATGATTCCATGTGTTATTTCATAGTTTTGATGTCTTCACTATTATTCTACAATGTATAAAATAGTAAAAATAAAGAAAAACCCTTGTATGAGTAGGTGTTCTAAAACTTTTGACCGGTATTTTACATAATGACGAATCAGGTGTAGTCTCTGAAACACACACTCACACACAGGAAGGACCTGGTAAAACTCAGAGCTGACATTCACATCAATCAAGCAGTCCCGGCTGTCAGCTGTCAGTCCCTCTCTCTCTCTCTCTCTTAAATAAATGTATCTGCTGGTCAACTCTGGTGTTAGGCCAAGCTTGACAACAAGGATTAGCGCTCATGCGCACGCACACAGGACTGCAGAGGACTGGCCCGTCTCTGTCTCTCTTCCTCCTCCTGTGACTGAGGACAGCTCCTCTCCTCCTTAGTGTATCCAGAGCAGTGTTCCGATCCATCACACCCAGTGAAGTGATGCCCGTCCCTCCTCTGTGCCCAACTCTCTTTCTCTCCCTCTCTCTTTCTTTCTTTAACTCTTGCTCTTTCCCACTGTCTCTCTCTCTCTTTCCCCCCCCCCCAGCTTGTTTCAGGGCCGCCAGCAAGAGGGAGCTCACACCACCCCAAGGGGATTCCACTCAGAAGGTCTGCCAGCCAGGCTAGAAGCACTCCTCTTGCCCACCACCCCCCATCCCTCATCACCGACCCGCCCGCTCAGCCCCCTGCTTGCCTGCACTCACACTTGCATTACAATGCCTTGAGTGGCGGGGTGCCCAAAGCTACCGTGGCAGCTCTGCAGTCAAACACTCCTTGGATATTCTCCTAGTAGGTAACTTCTAGTACCGGTTAAGAAAGAGCCAGATTATATCTTTATTTTTTATTTTTACTGTCAATAGCTACTCTTTACAGCAATACTGAATTGTTTATTTTCAGTGTTGGTAAGAGGGAACTGATTTGGGGATATATTTGGGATCGTTTAAACGCTTTCATTGGGAAAGTTATAAAACAGGGACATTGCACCCTATAGTATTGTTCACTTTAAATGTTCCAATGCAACAAATTAACTGAGCTATGAAGTGTTATGCTAACCAAACCTATCAATACTGTCCTGTATGCATAACATGCAGTATCGTACCTCTTTTTTAGTTGGTGAGACTTTATGAACATGACCACAATGATTCATGTCCAAATATTAATCAGTATTAATCAATATTAATGAACCTATCTTCCCATAGGCTGTCTCTTCACAGTGCCAACCACCCCAAGGATGGAGTGTCTGAAAACCTTGGCGTTACAGTGGGGAGAACAAGTATTTGATACACTGCCAATTTTGCAGGTTTTCCTACTTACAAAGCATGTAGAGGTCTGTAATTTTTATCATAGGTACACTTCAACTGTGAGAGACGGAATCTAAAATCCAGAAAATCACATTGTATGATTTTTAAGTAATTAATTTGCATTTTATTGCATGACATAAATATTTAATACATCAGAAAAGCAGAACTTAATATTTGGTACAGAAACCTTTGTTTGCAATTACAGAGATCATTCGTTTCCTGTAGGTCTTGACCAGGTTTGCACACACTGCAGCAGGGATTTTGGCCCACTCCTCCATACAGACCTTCTCCAGATCCTTCAGGTTTCGGGGCTGTCGCTGGGCAATACGGACTTTCAGTTCCCTCCAAAGATTTTCTATTGGGTTCAGGTCTGGAGACTGGCTAGGCCACTCCAGGACCTTGAGATGCTTCTTACGGCGCCACTCCTTAGTTGCCCTGGCTGTGTGTTTCGGGTCATTGTCATGCTGGAAGACCCAGCCACGACCCATCTTCAATGCTCTTACTGAGGGAAGGAGGTTGTTGGCCAAGATCTCGCGATACATGGCCCCATCCATCCTCCCCTCAATACGGTGCAGTCGTCCTGTCCCCTTTGCAGAAAAGCATCCCCAAAGAACGATGTTTCCACCTCCATGCTTCACGGTTGGGATGGTGTTCTTGGGGTTGTACACATCCTTCTTCTTCCTCCAAACACGGCGAGTGGAGTTTAGACCAAAAAGCTCTATTTTTGTCTCATCAGACCACATGACCTTCTCCCATTCCTCCTCTGGATCATCCAGATGGTCATTGGCAAACTTCAGACAGGCCTGGACATGCGCTGGCTTGAGCAGGGGGACCTTGCGTGCGCTGCAGGATTTTAATCCATGACGGTGTAGTTTGTTACTAATGGTTTTCTTTGAGACTGTGGTCCCAGCTCTCTTCAGGTCATTGACCAGGTCCTGCCGTGTAGTTCTGGGCTGATCCCTCACCTTCCTCATGATAATTGATGCCCCACGAGGTGAGATCTTGCATGGAGCCCCAGACCGAGGGTGATTGACCGTCATCTTGAACTTCTTCAGTTTTCTAATAATTGCGCCAACAGTTGTTGCCTTCTCATCAAGCTGCTTGCCTATTGTCCTGTAGCCCATCCCAGCCTTGTGCAGGTCTACAATTTTATCCCTGATGTCCTTACACAGCTCTCTGGTTTTGGCCATTGTGGAGCGGTTGGAGTCTGTTTGATTGAGTGTGTGGACAGGTGTCTTTTATACAGACCCATGGGGCGGCGCACAATTGGCCCAGCGTTGTCCAGGGTAGGGGAGGGAATGGCCGGCAGGGATGTAGCTCAGTTGGTAGAGCATGGCGTTTACAACGCCAGGGTTGTGGGTTCGATTCCCATGGGGGGAATAATGTATGCACTAACTGTAAGTCGCTCTGGATAAGAGCGTCTGCTAAATGACTAATACAGTGGGGAAAAAAAGTATTTAGTCAGCCACCAATTGTGCATGTTCTCCCACTTAAAAAGATGAGAGAGGCCTGTAATTTTCATCATAAGTACACGTCAACTATGACAGACAAATTGAGAAAAATAAATCCAGAAAATCACATTGTAGGATTTTTAATGAATTTATTTGCAAATTATGGTGGAAAATAAGTATTTGGTCACCTACAAACAAGCAAGATTTCTGGCTCTCACAGACCTGTAACTTCTTCTTTAAGAGGCTCCTCTGTCCTCCACTTGTTACCTGTATTAATGGCACCTGTTTGAACTTGTTATCAGTATAAAAGACACCTGTCCACAACCTCAAACAGTCACACTCCAAACTCCACTATGGCCAAGACCAAAGAGCTGTCAAAGGACACCAGAAACAAAATTGTAGACCTGCACCAGGCTGGGAAGACTGAATCTGCAATAGGTAAGCAGCTTGGTTTGAAGAAATCAACTGTGGGAGCAATTATTAGGAAATGGAAGACATACAAGACCACTGATAATCTCCCTCGATCTGGGGCTCCACGCAAGATCTCACCCCATGGGCTCAAAATGATCACAAGAACGGTGAGCAAAAATCCCAGAACCACACGGGGGGACCTAGTGAATGACCTGCAGAGAGCTGGGACCAAAGTAACAAAGCCTACCATCAGTAACACACTACGCCGCCAGGCACACAAATCATGCAGTGCCAGACGTGTCCCCCTGCTTAAGCCAGTACATGTCCAGGCCCGTCTGAAGTTTGCTAGAGTGCATTTGGATGATCCAGAAGAGGATTGGGAGAATGTCATATGGTCAGATGAAACCAAAATAGAACATTTTGGTAAAAACTCAACTCGTCGTGTTTGGAGGACAAAGAATGCTGAGTTGCATCCAAAGAACACCATACCTACTGTGAAGCATGGGGGTGGAAACATCATGCTTTGGGGCTGTTTTTCTGCAAAGGGACCAGGACGACTGATCCATGTAAAGGAAAGAATGAATGGGGCCATGTATCGTGAGATTTTGAGTGAAAACCTCCTTCCATCAGCAAGGGCATTGAAGATGAAATGTGGCTGGGTCTTTCAGCATGACAATGATCCCAAACACACCGCCCGGGCAACGAAGGAGTGGCTTCGTAAGAAGCATTTCAAGGTCCTGGAGTGGCCTAGCCAGTCTCCAGAGCTCAACCCCATAGAAAATCTTTGGAGGGAGTTGAAAGTCTGTGTTGCCCAGCGACAGCCCCAAAACATCACAGCTCTAGAGGAGATCTGCATGGAGGAATGAGCCAAAATACCAGCAACAGTGTGTGAAAACCTTATGAAGACTTACAGAAAATGTTTGACCTTTGTCATTGCCAACAAAGGGTATATAACAAAGTATTGAGAAACTTTTGTTATTGACCAAATACTTATTTTCCACCATAATTTGCAAATAAATTCATAAAAAATCCTACAATGTGATTTTCTGGATATTTTTTTCTCATTTTGTCTGTCATAGTTGACGTGTACCTATGATGAAAATTACAGACCTCTCTCATCTTTTTAAGTGGGAGAACTTGCACATTTGGTGGCTGACTAAATACTTTTTTCCCCCACTGTATATATATATAAATATAAAATATATATAATATAAATATAAAATATATATACAGGAAACGAGTTCAAACAGGTGCAGTTAATACAGGTAATGAGTGGAGAAGAGGAGGGCTTCTTAAAGAAAAACTAACAGGTCTGTGAGAGCCGGAATTCTTACTGGTTGGTAGGTGATCAAATATTATGTCATGCAATAAAATGAAAATTAATTACTTAAAAATCATACAATGTGATTTTCTGGATTTATGATTTAGATTCCGTCTCTCACAGTTGAAGTGTACCTATGATAAAAATTACAGACCTCTACATGCTTTGTAAGTAGGAAAACCTGCAAAATCGGCAGTGTATCAAATACTTGTTCTCCCCACTGTATATTCACCCTGTAGCTCAGCTGGTAGAGCACGGCGCTTGTAACGCCAGGGTAGTGGGTTCGATCCCCTGGACCACCCATACACAAAAATGTATGCACACATGACTGTAAGTCGCTTTGGATAAAAGCGTCTGCTAAATGGCATATTATTTATTATTTATCATCCCTTCCTCTCTTCCTCTCCTCTGTCGCAGTCTTGTATTTTCTCTTCCATTGCAGGGTGGAGGTGTCTGTCTGTCTGTCCTCGGTTGATAAGCAGTCTACTCCATGCCATTGTGCAGGTATGAGTGTGACTTCATTAGTTGGACTGCACAGAATCACCGATCTACAAATCACTGTGGATCCCAAATAACTACTCATTAGATGATGGAGATCAGCGATTCTGGGCCTCGCCTTCCTCAAACTGATCCCCTCCCAACATGCTGATTGTCTCCTGAGGAGTGAACATAGGCCGTGTTTGAATACTTAAAAAACACAACTTTAGAGAGGAGTAGAGAGTAGTAGAGAGTAGAGAGAGGAGTAGAGAGGAGTAGAGAGGAGTAGAGAGAAGAGTAGAGAGGAGTAGAGAGAGGAGTAGAGAGGAGTAGAGAGAGGAGTAGAGAGAGGAGTAGAGAGGAGTAGAGAGAGGAGTAGAGAGAGGAGTAGAGAGGAGTAGAGAGAGGAGTAGAGAGAGGAGTAGAGAGGAGTAGAGAGGAGTAGAGAGAGGAGTAGAGAGGAGTAGAGAGAGGAGTAGGGAGGAGTAGAGAGAGGAGTAGAGAGTAGTAGAGAGAGGAGTAGAGAGGAGTAGAAGAGAGTAGAGAGAGGAGTAGAGAGAGGAGTAGAGAGAGGAGTAGAGAGTAGTAGAGAGAGGAGTAGAAGAGAGTAGAGAGAGGAGTAGAGAGGAGTAGAGAGAGGAGTAGAGAGAGGAGTAGAGAGGAGTAGAGAGAGGAGTAGAGAGGAGTAGAGAGGAGTAGAGAGAGGAGTAGAGAGGAGTAGAGAGAGGAGTAGAGAGGAGTAGAGAGAGTAGAGAGGAGTAGAGAGAGGAGTAAAGAGATGAGTAAAGAGTAGTAGAAAGCGTAGAGAAAGGAGTAGAGAGAGGAGTAGAAAGTAGAGTAAAGAGAGGAGTAGAGAAAGGAGTAGAGACATGAGTTGAGTAGTAAAACGCTGCAGTAGAGAGCCCAATCCCTCCAAGTAGGTCACGGGGGGGCGGGGGTGGAGGGGGGGCTGCAGCCAGAGAGGGGCATGCTGGGTAGTTCGCTGACTGCAGATGAAGGAGAGGCAAAGAGAGAGGGAGGACCAGAGCTTTACTGGAGAGAGAGAGAGAGAGAGAAAGAGAGAGAGAGAGAGAGAGAGAGAGACACTGTATATATACATAATATGACATTTGAAATGTATTTATTCTTTTGAAACTTCTGAGTGTAATGTTTACTGTTAATATTTATTGTTTATTTCACTTTTGTTTACTATCTACTTCACTTGCTTTGGCAATGTTAACACACGTTTCCCATGCCAATAAAGCCCTTAAATTGAATTGAATTGAATTGAATTGAGAGAGAAAGAGAGAGAGAGAGAAAGAGGGAGAGAGATGGAGAAAGAGAGAGCGAGAGAGATTATTATTATTATCTACTGTATCTGTGTCCTCAATTGGAGGTGTACCTGTGGACGTATTTCAAGGCCTACCTTCAAACTCAGTGCCTCTTTGCTTGACATTATAGGAAAATCAAAAGAAATCAGCCAAGACCTCGGAAATAAATTGTAGACCACAAGTCTGGTTCATCCTTGGGAGCAATTTCCAAACGCCTGAAAGTACCACATTCATCTGTACAAACAATAGTACGCAAGTATAAACACCATGGGACCGCGAAGCCGTCATACCGCTCAGGAAGGAGACGCATTCTGTCTCCTAGAGATGAACATACTTTGGTGTGAAAAGTGCAAATCAATCCCAGAACAACAGCAAAGGACCTTGTGAAGATGCTGGAGGAACCAGGTACAAAAGTATCTACAGTGGGGAGAACAAGTATTTGATACACTGCCGATTTTGCAGGTTTTCCTACTTACAAAGCATGTAGAGGTCTGTAATTTTTATCATAGGTACACTTCAACTGTGAGAGACGGAATCTAAAATCCAGAAAAATCACATTGTATGATTTTTAAGTAATTAATTTGCATTTTATTGCATGACATAAGTATTTGATCACCTACCAACCAGTAAGAATTCCGGCTCTCACAGACCTGTTTGTTTTTCTTTAAGAAGCCCTCCTGTTCTCCACTCATTACCTGTATTAACTGCACCTGTTTGAACTCGTTACCCGTATAAAAGACACCTGTCCACACACTCAATCAAACAGACTCCAACCTCCACAATGGCCAAGACCAGAGAGCTGTGTAAGGACATCAGGGATACAATTGTAGACCTGCACAAGGCTGGGATGGGCTACAGGACAATAGGCAAGCAGCTTGGTGAGAAGGCAACAACTGTTGGCGCAATTATTAGAAAATGAAAGAAGTTCAAGATGACGGTCAATCACCCTCGGTCTGGGGCTCCATGCAAGATCTCACCTCGTGGGGCATCAATGATCATGAGGAAGGTGAGGGATCAGCCCAGAACTACACGGCAGGACCTGGTCAATGACCTGAAGAGAGCTGGGACCACAGTCTCAAAGAAAACCATTAGTAACACACTACGCCGTCATGGATTAAAATCCTGCAGCGCACGCAAGGTCCCCCTGCTCAAGCCAGCGCATGTCCAGGCCCGTCTGAAGTTTGCCAATGACCATCTGGATGATCCAGAGGAGGAAAGGGAGAAGGTCATGTGGTCTGATGAGACAAAAATATAGATTTTTGGTCTAAACTCCACTAGCTGTGTTTGGAGGAAGAAGGATGAGTACAACCCCAAGAACACCATCCCAACCGTGAAGCATGGAGGTGGAAACATCATTCTTTGGGGATGCTTTTCTGCAAAGGGGACAGGACGACTGCACCGTATTGAGGGGAGGATGGATGGGGCCATGTATCGTGAGATCTTGGCCAACAACCTCCTTCCCTCAGTAAGAGCATTGAAGATGGGTCGTGGCTGGGTCTTCCAGCATGACAACGACCCCGAAACACACAGCCAGGGCAACTAAGGAGTGGCTCCGTAAAGAAGCATCTCAAGGTCCTGGAGTGGCCTAGCCAGTCTCCAGACCTGAACCCAATAGAAAATCTTTGGAGGGAGCTGAAAGTCCGTATTGCCCAGCGACAGCCCCGAAACCTGAAGCATCTGGAGAAGGTCTGTATGGAGGAGTGGGCCAAAATCCCTGCTGCAGTGTGTGCAAACCTGGTCAAGACCTACAGGAAACGTATGATCTCTGTAATTGCAAACAAAGGTTTCTGTACCAAATATTAAGTTCTGCTTTTCTGATGTATCAAATACTTATGTCATGCAATAAAATGCAAATGAATTACTTAAAAATCATACAATGTGATTTTCTGGATTTTTGTTTTAGATTCCGTCTCTCACAGTTGAAGTGTACCTATGATAAAAAAATTACAGACCTCTACATGCTTTGTAAGTAGGAAAACGTGCAAAATCGGCAGTGTATCAAATACTTGTTCTCCCCACTGTATTTCCACAGTAAAACGAGTCCTATATCGACACTACCTGAAAGGCCACTCAGCAAGGAAGAAGCCACTGCTCCAAAACCGCCATAAAAAAGCCAGACTACGGTTTGCAATGCACATGGGGACAAAGATCTGACTTTTTGGAGAAATGTCCTCGTGTCTGATGAAACAAAAATATAACTGTTTGGCCATAATGACCATCGTTATGTTTGGAGGAAAAAGGGGGACGCTTGCAAGCCAAAGAACACCATCCCAACCGTGAAGCACGGGGGTGGCAGCATCATGCTGTGGGGGTGCTTTGCTGCAGGAGGGACTGGTGCACTTCACAAAATAGATGGCATCATGAGGAAGGAAAATTATGTGGATATATTGAAGCAACATCTCAAGACATCAGTCAGGAAGTTAAACCTTGGTTGCAAATGGGTCTTCCAAATGGACAATGACCTCAAGCATACTTCCAAAGTTGTGGCAAAATGGCTTAAGGACAACAAAGTCAAGGTATTGGAGTGGCCATCACAAAGCCCTGACCTCAATCCTATAGAAAATGTGTGGGCAGAACTGAAAAAGCGTGTGCGAGCAAGGAGGCCTACAAACCTGACTCAGTTACACCAGCTCTGTCAGGAGGAATGGGCCAAAATTCACCCAACTTATTGTGGGAAGCTTGTGGAAGGCTACCAAAAACGTTTGACCCAAGTTAAACAATTTAAAGGCAATGCTACCAAATACTAATTGAGTGTATGTCAACTTCTGACCCACTGGGAATGTGATGAAAGAAATAAAACTGAAATAAATCATTCTCTGTACTATTATTCTGACATGTGGTGATCCTAACTGACCTAAGACAGGGATTTTTTACCAGGATTAAATGTCAGGAATTGTGAAAACTGAGTTTAAATATATTTGGCTAAGGTGTATGTAAACTTCCGACTTCAACTTTATATGTTTGCTTTGACAATGTACACTACATGATCAAAAGTATGTGGACACTTGCTTGTCGAACATCTCATTCCAATTCATCCCAAAGGTGTCAGATGAGGTTGAGGTTAGGGCTCTGTGCAGGCCAGTCAAGTTCTTCCACACCAATCTCGACAAACCATTTCTGTATGGACCTCGCTTTGTGCATGGGGGCATTGTCATGCTGAAACAGGCCTTACCCAAATTATTGCCACATAGTATGCTGTAACGTTAAGATTTCCCTTCACTGGAACTAAGGGGCGTAGCCAGAACCATGAAAAACAGCCCCAGACCATTATTCCTCCTCCACCAAACTTTACAGTTGGCAATATGCATTGGGGCAGGTAGCGTTTCCCTGGCATCCGCCAAATCAAGATTCGTCCGTCGGACTGCCAGATGGTGAAGCGTGATTCATCACTCTAGAGAATGCGTTTCCACTGCTCAAGAGGCCAATGGCGGCGAGCTTTACACCACTCCAGCCGACATTTGGCATTGCGCATAGTGATCTTAGGCTTGTGTGCGGCTGCTTGGCCATGGAAACCCATTTCATGAAGCTCCAGACGAACAGTTATTGTGCTGACGTTGCTTCCAGATGCAGTTTGGAACTCGGTAGTGAGTGTTGCAACCGAGGAAAGACGATTTTTACCCGCTACGCGCTTCAGCACTCGGCGGTCCCGTTCTGTGAGCTTGTGTGCCTACCACTTCGCAGCTGAGCCGTTGTTGCTCCTAGACGTTTCCACTTCACAATAACAGCACTTACAGTTGACCGGGGCAGCAATTGACTTGTTGGAAAGGTGGCATCTATGACAGTACCACGTTGAAAGTCACTGAGCTCTTCAGAAAGGCCATTCTACTGCCAATGTTTGTCTATGGAGATTGCATGGCTGTGTGCTCTATTTTATACACCGATCAGCAAAGGTGTGGCTGAAATAGACAATTCCACTAATTTGAAGGCGTGTCCACATACTTTTGTATATATAGTGTATGTGGTAACACTTTCCATGCCAATAAAGCCATTTGAATATGACATTTGAATTTGAGAGAGAGAGAGAGAGAGAGAGAGAGAGAGAGAGAGAGAGAGAGAGAGATGCTCAAAGCATGCCATTTCATGAGAGCAGCATTTATTTTTCAACTCGAAGCAATGAGCCCGATCAGTCCTCCATGACAACAAAATCATAAACAGAGTAGGCTAATTAGTCCTTCGTTTTTGGGTTATGCTCAATCTTTATTTCCATATTTCTAAGTCCTATTCTTGAAGCGCAAGGGGTATTAAATCAATCCGACTTAGTCTTGAAAGTTGTAATAGTAGAAAGCACAAGGTGACATTTCTAAATTGGGTAGTGCATCATCAGTTTTCCTCATTGCAGACCACAGAGAGCTATTTATAACTTGTCAGACATGTCCAGATCAACTAGCCCATTTCAGCTAACGTTTATTTAGCTAGGTTTTTTAGCCCATAGATTTTGTTGTAATGTTTGAGTCACTCAAATATCACATGAATACACATTAGACATGGCAAAATGTATAGAATTAACACGACTCAGGATATGAC
Source organism: Coregonus clupeaformis (assembly GCF_020615455.1). NCBI lineage: Eukaryota > Metazoa > Chordata > Actinopteri > Salmoniformes > Salmonidae > Coregonus > Coregonus clupeaformis. The sequence continues at coordinate 191,092 of NW_025533462.1, forward strand.
CCAGATGCAGACACAGGAGACGGAAGGTTCAATACACAGGGTAATTTATTAAACCACAGGAGGCAGGCAAAGGGCAGGTCGAGCACATGCAGAGGTTCGTAACCAGGTCCGAGTCCGACAGGTACAGGGCGGCAGGCAGAGGCAGGGTCAGGGTCAGGGTCAGGGCCAGGGCCAGGGCCAGGCTCAGGGCAGAAATGGTCGAAACCAGGAGGACTAGAAAATAGGGACGGGAGAAAACAGGAGTACGGAAAAACACGCTGGTACGCTTGACGAGACGAACTGGCAACAGACAAACAGAAAACACTGGTATAAATACACAGGGGATAATGGGGGAAGATGGGAGACACCTGGTGGGGGGTGGAGACAAGCACAAAGACAGGTGAAACAGATCATGGTGTGACAATTAGCTTTAAAATGGAAAAATAAATATGCACCCCATGACAAAATGTGTAGAATTGCAGGAAAAATGTGCTTTAAACATGAAAAATAAGCTTTAAACCATCAAGAGGGGTGTTAACAGTTTGTGTCATGAACAGTGCTTGTGCCCATAGAAATATACGTGGGATGTTCCCCAATGCTGGATGTGGGGTGAGTGAAAAGGTTTGGGAACCCCTGGCCTAAACAACCTGCTCAAAAGGTGGAAGTCTCTTTTCATGGTGGAGTAAAGCTGTACCCGTTCTACAGTACTGTTTAATAATAGTGGTTGTGGGGGCGGTGTGGACCGGAGATGCCAACTGTGCCGATATGGATGGAATAGAATAGATGGAAAGGAATGAAAGAGCTAAAACAGAAAGAAAAGGCAGCACACAGATATTTTTAACCTTTTATTTAACTAGGCAAGTCAGTTAAGAACATATTCTTATTTACAATGACGGCCTACACTGGCCAAACCCGGATGACGCTGGGCCAATTGTGCGCCGCCCTATGGGACTCCCCAATCACGGCCGGTTGTGATACAGCCTGGAATCGAAGCAGGGGGTCTGTAGTGATGCCTCAAGCACTGAGATGCAGTGCCTTAGACCGCTGCGCCACTCGGGAGATGAGATGCTCGATTAGCGTTAAGACGACTGAGGTGACTTAGTGTGTAAATCTCTCACGAGAGAGCAAGGCTGGTTTACACTGCTGCTGCGCCGACTAATATTAGTCTGTGGATAAACAGCTGAGTGTGTGTGCGCACGCACGCACACACACACAGAGACAGACATACACATACGTACAAACTCACACACACACATCAGAGTGCAATGGGGGCATTTGCTTTTGGTCAGTGTCAAATCTGGGTGGCTTTCAGAACACGTTTGACATGGACCTGAATAGTGAAAATCTCCAATCCTCACCTGCTACCTGACTGGTTGTTTTTATAGGTTAAATGTTATCTCTACAGTGGGCTGTCTGTCACTGTCAGTTAAGAACAGATCATATGATAGATGTGATTGTGATGCTAACCTAAAGGCAATAGTAGTGCCGGACCACACAGTATAGTCTTGCTTTGTATGATTTTGTTTTGTTGACATTGTTTTTGCTTTCTCATTTGCCTAGTTGACATGCAGTACTTTTTCATCAAGGTCTAATATTATGTATGCTTTGGAATTATTATGTATGCTTGGGATTTTCATTGAAATTACCAGTGCTAACCTAAAGGCATATGTAGAAGGGTCCATACAAATTCACAATATAAAATGTATTGTTAAGTTGGTTCACACTGAGTTCTTTATAAAATAGAAAAGCCAACTTTGAGACAAATCAATGTCGCCCTGAGCCGCACAGTGGACTCTACCCACCACCGAACAGCCATCTTGAATGAGGTTTTCCTGACTACATGACTTGACCAGAAAAATCTCCTGGCCCTAATGTTGAAATAGATCGCTTGAAGCAGACACCCGTCTGATCACACTCCTCTGTGCCAGGTCACATCTTGTGCCATTGGGAAGACTGGCACTGCCAACCTATTCATGGGCACACAGGTACCCCTGCCACCCACCACCATCTCCTAAAAAGACAAGAAGAGGCAAACAGCAGTGTCGCAGTATGGCAAGAAAGAAAGGTGAGGAGAAATAAATGGCAAGAGGACAGAGAAAGCGATGGAGTGGGAGGAGAACCAGGAGGAGAAACCAGGAGGAGAACAAGGAGGAGAAACCAGGAGAAGAACCAGGAGGAGAAACCAGGAGGAGAACTAGGAGGAGAACCAGGAGGAAAACAAGGAGGAGAACCAGGAGGAGAAACCAGGAGAAGAACCAGGAGGAGAACCAGGAGAAGAACCAGGAGGAGAAACCAGGAGAATAACCAGGAGGAATGCATGGTGCCAACAAAAAAAAAGCAACAGATGACCGTGACAGAGGGATGGACGGACGGATGGCGAGATTCTTTTGGCTTCCGAAACCGCCATGCCTTTGGACGGCAGATGAACGCACTGGCACGGGCGCCCGGTCCAGAAGTAAGAGGAGAAAAGGGAGAGAACACGTAGTGGTCGTCAAACAGAAGCTCGCTCTGTGCCAGAATCTAACTTTCTCTTTCTCTCTCTTCTCTCGTTCTCCCTTTCTCTCAGTGTTACATTCTCCTGCCATCTCTCTCCTCCCACCATCTTCCCATCATCCCTCCCTCTCTCCCTTACACACACACACATGCAACTCTGCTGTGGTTATTTCTCCCATGGAGCCCTGGCAGAGGTCCAGACAGGCTGGCTCCTTTCATTGAGCCCATTCCCCTCCACCAGCGCCAACCTTTGCCAACAACACCCCACCTTACAAATAGCACCGAGGAGGCAAAATAACTGTCTGAATACGCCAGCAATGGAGAGGAGGAGGGAGAGGAAAAGGGAGGGTGGTGGTGAACTTACAAAAGGAGTAAAGCATAATGTGGGGAAAGGATACAACGTGTGATAGTGATTTTTTCATGTGTGACTTGGATGAAATATGGGTGTTTCTTTGTCCTTTGTTTTGGGGGAAGTTGAAAAGTGCCTAGAGTCAAACCATTAAGCAGGAGTAAGCGGAATTCGGACACCTTTTGTTGGCTGGTTTTGTTTTTAGCTGGTTTTGTTTTTAATTGTGGTGGTAGGAGTAAAGCCTCCCCGAAAACCATCGGCTACCACGTTTGGTCCAAACACGCTTTGGCCAGCCTCGCCATCCGGTCAAGAGTACGGCTAACTTAGCTTTTCCTACCCGATAATACCTTTGTCCAGTTCCGCATCGAACTGGCGTTTTTCTTCGTTACCCTTTTGTGTCGCTGCAACATTCCTGCGCTTTTCATCTGTGGCAAAGGAATTCTGCCACGCACGGAAATACAAGAGAATCCAGGATTCCAGGCCAAGGCTGGTGAGGAAGAGGTCATTCCAGTCTGTTCACATCTCCCAAGTGGCATTGTCCCTCTCTTTCCCCTCACACAGGCTGGCAGACAGTCCGGCATGAGGCGGAGGCGGAGGTTGGCGCTTTCTACTGGTGCCAACTACCTTCTGCTGCCTCACACAGTGTCATGGGGATGAGGTGGTGTGGGGAGATATATGTATATATATTTTATTTAACTAGGCAAGTCAGTTAAGAACAAATTCTTATTTACTATGACGGCCTACACAGGCCAAACCCGGACGACACTGGGCCAATTGTGCGCCGCCCTATGAGACTCCCAATCACAGCCGGTTGTGATACAGCCTGGAATTGAACCAGGGGGTCTGTAGTGATGCCTCAAGCACTGAGATGCAGTGCCTTAGACCACTGCGCCACTCGGGAGTCCAGTGGTCTGTTGTATATAGGAATAAGAGGTGACTGAAGCGTTGAGCTGTTCTGAGTGTGAAAAAAATGCATGCCAGAATTAAATGCTTTTGTCATTTGGAGTGTTGTGGCTAGGGTTGAAAAGCTACCGGTCATTTACCAAAGTTACCGGAATCTGTTTGGTGTCAAAACATTTACATCAAAGACTTATTGACATAGTAAAATAAATAAAATGTGTAAAAAATACATAAAGGATATTTCATGCTGTTGATGATTTATATTTAGGAAAATGTTTTACAGCTTTGTCATTCTGTTTTTTATTTTAAAATCATATTCTTTGATTATTTTATATATTTTACACATGATAAGGCCACACAGAGGGCCAGAGACAATGACAGACACCTGTGATAATCTGAAGTACCCAAAAGGGCCACTAGATGTCTTGTGATAAATTACATGAAATCCTTGAAAGATACAAACATTCTGGTAGTTTACTGGTAAACTTTGAACGTTTCCAGTAATGTACACTCCCTTTGCAACCAACCCCTAGTTGTGGCTAAAAGTTCCAAATTAAAGTTACTATACTATCTTTTTTTCTGTGAATAAGAATGGATATGAAAAGCCAACTGACATTTACTCCTGAGGTTCTGAACTGTTGCACCCTCTACAACCACTGTGATTATTATTTGACCCTGCTGGTCTTCTATGAACATTTTTACATTTACATTTTAGTCATTTAGCAGACGCTCTTATCCAGAGCGACTAACAGTTAGTGAGTGCATACATGTTGATACTGGTATCAATAACAAGATGAAACGATCCACTTAATATTCCCCACATGGCAGTATCTTGTCATTCTTGCTAGCAATCTGGCCATCCAGAATAACAACAACACGCTGATTTCTGCCCCATGGAAGCATGCACATCATTTTCGTGACGTTGTCAGCTAACCCATCTATTGAATGGACATTTTGTCATGTCGATGTTAGTTAGCTAGCTGGCAGCTAACGTTTTGTAGCTAGCAAGTGAAGCTAACTAGCCAGCAAACGTGATCTACTTAGCTAGCTAACTACAGTGGGGAGAACAAGTATTTGATACACTGCCGATTTTGCAGGTTTTCCTACTTTCAAAGCATGTAGAGGTCTGTAATTTTTATCATAGGTACACTTCAACTGTGAGACGGAATCTAAAACAAAAATCCAGAAAATCACATTGTATGATTTTTAAGTAATTAATTTGCATTTTATTGCATGACATAAGTATTTGATCACCTACCAACCAGTAAGAATTCCGGCTCTCACAGACCTGTTAGTTTTTCTTTAAGAAGCCCTCCTGTTCTCCACTCATTACCTGTATTAACGGCACCTGTTTGAACTCGTTACCTGTATAAAAGACACCTATCCACACACTCAATCAAACAGACTCCAACCTCTCCACAATGGCCAAGACCAGAGAGCTGTGTAAGGACATCAGGGATAAAATTGTAGACCTGCACAAGGCTGGGATGGGCTACAGGACAATAGGCAAGCAGCTTGGTGAGAAGGCAACAACTGTTGGCGCAATTATTAGAAAATTGAAGAAGTTTAAGATGACGGTCAATCACCCTCGGTCTGGGGCTCCATGCAAGATCTCACCTCGTGGGGCATCAATGATCATGAGGAAGGTGAGGGATCAGCCCAGAACTACACGGCAGGACCTGGTCAATGACCTGAAGAGAGCTGGGACCACAGACTCATAGAAAACCATTAGTAAAATCCTGCAGCGCACGCAAGGTCCCCCTGCTCAAGCCAGCGCATGTCCAGGCCCGTCTGAAGTTTGCCAATGACCATCTGGATGATCCAGAGGAAGAATTGGGCGAAGGTCATGTGGTCTGATGAGACAAAAATATAGCTTTTTGGTCTAAACTCCACTCGCCGTGTTTGGAGGAAGAAGAAGGATGAGTACAACCCCAAGAACACCATCCCAACCGTGAAGCATGGAAGTGGAAACATCATTCTTTGGGGATGCTTTTCTGCAAAGGGGACAGAACGACTGCACCGTATTGAGGGGAGGATAGATGAGGCCATGTATTGCGAGATCTTGGCCAACAACCTCCTTCCCTCAGTAAGAGCATTGAAGATGGGTAGTGGCTGGGTCTTCCAGCATGACAACGACCCGAAACACACAGCCAGGGCAACTAAGGAGTGGCTCCGTAAGAAGCATCTCAAGGTCCTGGAGTGGCCTAGCCAGTCTCCAGACCTGAACCCAATAGAAAATCTTTGGAGGGAGCTGAAAGTCCGTATTGCCCAGCGACAGCCCCGAAACCTGAAGGATCTGGAGAAGGTCTGTATGGAGGAGTGGGCCAAAATCCCTGCTGCAGTGTGTGCAAACCTGATCAAGACCTACAGGAAACTTATGATCTCTGTAATTGCAAACAAAGTTTTCTGTACCAAATATTAAGTTCTGCTTTTCTGATGTATCAAATATTTATGTCATGCAATAAAATGCAAATTAATTACTTAAAAATCATACAATGTGATTTTCTGGATTTTAGATTCCGTCTCTCACAGTTGAAGTGTACCTATGATAAAAATTACAGACCTCTACATGCTTTGTAAGTAGGAAAACCTGCAAAATCGGCAGTGTATCAAATACTTGTTCTCCCCACTGTACATCATCCCAAAGATTATCTCGTGCTAGCAGAATTTCTATATTCAAAAATACATTTGAGGTTTTACCTAATTCTAGCTAGCTAGCTAACGTTTCCTAGCTAGCTAGGTAGGACAGTGGCAAATATATTTATAACTAACCCAAAATATATTCATAACGCTTGAACATCTTGAAGAACCATCTGGCCTTAATGTCCATGTACTCTTATAATTCCACCCGGCACAGTCAGACGAGGACTGGCAACCTCTCAGAGCCTGGTTCCTCTCTAAGTTTCTTCCTATGTTCCTGCCTTTCTAGGTTTTTTTTCCTAGCCACTGTGCTTCTACATCTGCATTGCTTGCTGTTTGGGGTTTTAGGCTGGGTTTCTGTATAAGCACTTTGTGACATCTGCTGATGTAAAAGGGGCTATATAAATACATTTGATTTGATTTGGATATCATTATATCTACACTGTCAGCATATTTAAAATAGTTGGTAGCGAAACGCTAATAGCGACTGGCTTTCGCTAGCTCAGCAATGGCAGGACAGAGTTAAGACGTGGGGAAACTGGGGTCGCAAGTTCAAGTGCTAAGGTTTATTCAGCAAGGGAGAAGAGGAGAACACATACCATTCATCCACCATGCTTCCCATACAACGTGTATCCTAGCAACCATTTCCGGTTGCTATGGAGAGGATTCCCGCCCTCATCACCCGATTCCTCTTGACTGCTACAGTCAGCAAGATGGAGCTGCTACAGTGTGGAATCTGAGGAATTCCTCACCTCATTGTGGAATGGGAAGGAGGTACAAGGAAAGACTACATCATTGACCATAGTCTACTGATAGGACCAATACACTGAGCTACAGGGAAAACCAAAGAGCAAACAGTATTAAGGAGCATATGCTAAAATAAAACATGACTTTTTACAGTTGTGATCATGTCTCCTTTTCTACAGTATCCTGCCCTGTCAGTTAGTGTATGATTAAGATGTCATATCAAACCAAATAAAAGCCAGTCCGCAGCCATTCCCTTCTGCATCCCTCTGCTGTCTGACATCTGAAGCTAAGCAGGCTTGGGCCTGGGCCCGTACTCACATAATTGTCTCAGAGTAGGAGTGCTGATCAAGGATCAGCTTTGACTTTTAGATCAAAATGAATAAGATTATATGGACATGGGAGACCTGATCCTAGATCAGCACTCCTGCTCTGAGAGGCTTTGTGGATAGGGGCCCTGATCCAGCCTGGTCTCAACGACTAGACGTAACATAGTCAACTTAAATCCGGGACACTCAAATTAGTATGATACTGTATGTTACATTTGGTATGGTTACATAAGACAGAAGGTTTCTTAAGGCAAAAACTAAAGTAAGGTGGTTGGTCGGGTGGATGAGTGGGCATATAACGTGAACGTCTAGCAACCCAAAGGTTGTCTGTTCGAATATCATCATGGAAAACTTTTTTCATTTTAGCTAATTAGCAACTTTTCAACTATTGACTACTTTTTAGCTACTTTGCAACTACTTAGCATGTTAACCCTTCCCCTTTAACCTAACCCTAACCACTAGCCTAGCTAACGTTAGCCTTGTCCACCTAGCCACCTAGCTAACGTTGAAATTCGCAACATATCATACATTTAGCAAATTCTTAACATATTGTACAAATTGCAATTCCTAACATATTGTACGAATTACAATTTGTAACATATCGTACGAATTGTAATTCGCAATATGTCATACGAAATGGATGATGGACATTCACAAATTATTACATACCAGCCAAAACGTAACATTTCACACAAATTGTAGTGTCCTGGATTGATATTTACTATGTTACGTCTACCCCTGAGCCCAGGTTGCCTGGTCAGAACTTGGATGGCAAAGCACCTGAGTCACTGAGAAGAGACTGCAGCAAACATGACTCGTCCCTGCATTGACAGGCCAAATGTTGGTCAACACATCAGAGATATTACATGACAAGTTCCTTTCAGACCACTAGGCTATAGCCTATATGCACATCCTTCCATAAAGGCCCCAGGTTAAAGTCTGACCCAGGATAGTAACAACACTTTGTCCAACCTTATGCTGGGTGTTTATGGTTAGCGCCTACAGGCAACAAGACCATAATTAGGATATATACTGGGGATTGAACCATCAATTATGGACCTCATAAAGTCCATGCGAATCACACACTCTACTGCGGAGCTACAACCCCTGGGCTCGTATTCAAAAAGCATCTCAGGGTAGTAGTGCTGAACTAGGATCAGCTTTGCCTTTTAGATCATAATGAATAGCATTACATAGACAGGGGGACCTGATCCCAGATCAGCACTCCTACTCTGAGACACTTTGTGAGTACAGGCCCTGTCCGAGAACACGTTTAGGACCATGTTGGACAGGCCTCCTCCTCTCAGTCCCCCTCCCAAAACAACCCTCCCACGGTGACATGGGGAGGAACAGATTCCGGCATGCGGTGCCTTCGAGCTGCTCCGACAGACGGCCCGGGAATTTACGACAGGGCGGAGCTTCTCATGCGCATAATGCACAGATGGGCAGTGGGCTGCAGAGCTACCCAGAATGCTGTGGGTGTGGCGCTCCCAGGCACTGGGAGAGGGGGTGAGGCTGTGGTTGACCGGACCGCAAAATCGTCCTCTCTGTTTCTTCTTATTGAGCATTTATCCAACAGTGTTAGAGTTATCCAACAGTGTTAATAGGTGCCCAACTTCTTCACTGAGTCAGAGTGTTACATTATGAGAGAAAACCAAATCACAACTCATGTCAATAGGAGAGTGGTAGGCTACCTCAGGATGGATGATGCATTGCATAATCAATGCTAACAATCTGATACTGTATGTCACATTGTGTGCAGAATTCTGCGTTTGGACTTATGAACTTGTTTATTACGCTCATTACAAGAACAGTTACATAAAGTTAGACACCATCGAAAGCACATACTCTCATAAGCATTAAACTCACTCAACTGATCTAAACTGAACAGCCACTAATTACACCACAGTGGAGGGGGAAGTTTGTATAGGCTACTTTGTCAAACAATTATTTGGTCCATTATGACACAGAGACCAAATGAAAACTTTCAAATGATATCTGAAGGCAAACTATGTGCGCGATAGGGTGATAAAATAGTTACCACCCAGTTTATAATAACCACTTATAAACATTACATGATAATCATGGACACAATGTTAAACTATGACTTTGCTGTGCCCGGAGGACTTGTAAATAAACAATGTCTGGTGTGGCACGAGGGAGTTTGACAAGAGACGTGATGTGATTTCATTTACCTGCCACAAGCATTTTGTCCTCCCTTCCTTTCAGAGCACAGTCTTTGTTGGGTGAGACAGCATTGTTTGCCATGTCTGCAACAGCGAGTGACACAAGCAAAAGAAGGTGCCAAGTGAGCAGTATTTGTGCTTGCCTGAATAACAGTGAATATGACTTCTTCTGTACTTGGACAGTCGCCATTAAACTGCGTTACGCTATTGTTGCGTTGCAATATGGGAGGAGTCAAGCGACAGCGAATGGCCATTGACATGAATATTCAACTTGCGTGGGGGACGTCATGCACTGAATAATAACTAAGTAGGGGTTAATATGACTTTGGCTCAAAAGCCTACAGTGCTGTCTGTGCGGGAACAAAATTACATTTAAATAAATATCCACATTAAGAATGCCGTTCAGCATGCAAATTAGCTTTTCACCATCCTCCATTGCTCATTCTGCAGGTTAGGGCGGTGCATCTGTTTAAATGCAGGGGGGAATTTCCAATCAATTAATTAAAGTGTTTTATGTTTGGGGTTAGTCTTGATAATTATTGCATTAATCTCCTAAACAAAATGGCGCAAACAATTGCATGAGTGACGATTCTTGGTGAATAAGGATTCCAGATGTTAACAGACTAGTGAATGAAATCTTCGAAACAAAAGGAAAATGGTTGAGCATTCAAATACAGAGCATTCGGAAAGTATTCAGACCCCTTGACTTTCTCCACATTTTGTTACGTTACAGCCTTATTCTACAATTGATTAAAAACAAAAAATCCCTCATCAATCTACACACAATACCCATAATGACAAAGCAAAAACAGGTTTGTGGAAATGTTTGCACATTTATAAAATATAAAAAATAGAAACATCACATTTACATAAGTATTCAAATCAAATCAAAATCAAATCTTATTGGTCACATACACGTCTTTAGCAGATGTTATTGCGGGTGTAGCGAAATGCTTGACCCTTTGTTCAGTACTTTGTTGAAGCACCTTTGGCTGCGATTACAGCCTTGAGTCTTCTTGGGTATGACGCTACAAGCTTGGCAAGCTTGTATTTGGGGAGTTTCTCCCATTCTTCTCTGCAGATCCTCTCAAGCTCTGTCAGGTTGGATGGGGTGCGTCGCTGCACAGCTATTTTCAGGTCTCCAGAGATTTTAGATCGGGTTCAAGTCCGGGCTCTGGCTGGGCCACTTAAGGACATTCAGAGACTTGTCCCGAAGCCACTCCTGCGTTGTCTTGGCTGTGTGCTTAGGGTCATGTCCTGTTGGAAGGGGAACCTTCACCCCAGTCTGAGGTCCTGAGCGCTCTGGAGCAGGTTTTCATCAAGGATCTCTCCGTACTTTGCTCCGTTCATCTTTCCCTCGATCCTGACTAGTTTCCCAGTCCCTGCCGCTGAAAAACATCCCCACAGCATGATGCTGCCAACACCATGCTTCACCGTAGGGATGGTGCCAGGTTTCCTTCAGACGTGACGCTTGGTATTCAGGCCAAAGAGTTCAATCTTGCTTTCATGAGACCAGAGAATCTTGTTTCTCATGGTCTGAGAGTCTTTTAGGTACCCTTTGGCAAACTCTAAGCAGGCTGTCATGTGCCTTTTACTGAGGAGTGGCCATAAAGACCTGATTGGTGGAGTGCTGTAGAGATGGTTGTCCTTCTGGAAGGTTCTCCCATCTCCACAGAGGAACTCTGGAGCTCTGTCAGAGTGACCATCGGGTTCTTGGTCACCTCCCTGACCAAAGCCCTTCTCCCCCAATTGCTCAGTTTGGCCGGGCGGCCAGCTCTAGGAAGTGTTGGTGGTTCCAAACTTCTTCCATGTAAGAATGATGGAGGCCACTGTGTTCTTGGGAACCTTCAATGCTGCAGAAATGTTTTGGTACCCTTCCCAGATCTCTGCCTCGACACAATCCTGTCTCGGAGCTCTACAGACAATTCCTTCAACCTCATGGCTTGGTTTTCGCTCTGACATGCACTGTCAACTGTGGGAACTTATATAGACAGGTGTGTGCCTTTACAAATCATGTCCAATCAATTGAATTTACCACAGGTGGACTCCAATCAAGTTGTAGAAACATCTCAAGGATGATCAATGTAGATTGATGAGGATTTTTTAAAATCTAATCCATTTTAGACCAAGGCTGTAACGTAACAAAATGTGGAAAAAGTAAAGGGGTCTGAATACTTTCCGAATGCACGGTATGTCGGTCCATATCTGCCATATTTTCATTTAATAACCATGCACTTTCTTCCACTGTTTAGACCTAGTATTGCTCCAGTGCTGGTACAGCGGTATGAAAACTAGTATTGCTTCAGTGCTGGTACAGCGGTATGAAAACTAGTATTGCTTCAGTGCTGGTACAGCGGTATGAAAACTAGTATTGCTTCAGTGCTGGTACAGCGGTATGAAAACTAGTATTGCTTCAGTGCTGGTACAGCGGTATGAAAACTAGTATTGCTCCAGTGCTGGTCCAACGGTATGAAAAAAGTGCTTTGCATCGCCGGCAAAAAGGACTTGCCTAGAATAAATAATTTCTTAACAGACTCTTAATAACATGATATCCATTTTGTGGATGATGATATGGCATGTTTGAATGTTTCTCTTTAAAACTAGGGCATATGGGGCAAGTTAAAAGGTGAGGTCCCTGTATCCCTCCCTGCTCACTGAAGCCTAGGTGTCATAGGCAACCCTGTAGACTGTATTTTGTGAAGGACACTTTGTCAATAACAAGCTTGCCATACGTTTTGCTGGAATAACCTTTGAAATGACCTTTTTCCACAAGGAGTGCAATATTTTCAAGGAAGATGAAATATTGCAATCACCAGACCTTATTCACCCATCTTTTCACCGATCATATTCACCAGACCTTATTCACCCATCTTATTCACTCATTCGCCTAGATGTTACAAATCACAAACAAAGAGAACACACATTGACTCATAATTGCTTTTAAGTCTCTGGCCATGAGAGAGCTCTACCTGGTACTTTTCTATTGAGTGGGTATTCATATGCACAGGCCTATTCATCCTGTATGTTGCCTACTTATGAATGAGAATCACATACAAAACATTAAGACATAGACTGACCAGATGAATCCAGGTGAAAGCTATGATCCCTTATTTATGTCACTTGTTAAATTCACTTCAAATCAGTGTAGATGAAGGGGAGGAGACAGGTTAAAGAATGATTTTTAAGCCTCGAGGCAATTGAGACATTGATTGTGTATGTGTGCGCCCGTAAGGTCCCCCTGCTCAAGAAAGCACATATACAGGCCCGTCTGAAGTTTGCCAATGAACATCTGAATGATTCAGAGGAGAACTGGGTGAAAGTGTTGTGGTCAGATGAGACCAAAATCGAGCTCTTTGGCATCAACTCAACTCGCCGTGTTTGGAGGAGGAGGAATGCTGCCTATGACCCCAAGAACACCATCCCCACCGTCAAACATGGAGGTGGAAACATTATGCTTTGGGGGTGTTTTTCTGCTAAGGGAACAGGACAACTTCACCGCATCAAAGGGACAATGGACGGGGCCATGTACCGTCAAATCTTGGGTGAGAACATCCTTCCCTCAGCCAGGGCATTGAAAATGGGTCGTGGATGGGTATTCCAGCATGACAATGACCCAAAACACACGGCCAAGGCAACAAAGGAGTGGCTCAAGAAGAAGCACATTAAGGTCCTGGAGTGGCCCAGACAGTCTCCAGACCTTAATCCCATAGAAAATCTGTGGAGGGAGCTGAAGGTTCGAGTTGCCAAACGTCAGGCTCGAAACCTTAATGACTTGGAGAAGATCTGCAAAGAGGAGTGGGACAAAATCCCTCCTGAGATGTGTGAAAACCTGGTGGCCAACTACAAGAAACGTCTGACCTCTGTGATTGCCAACAAGGGTTTTGCCACCAAGTACTAAGTCATGTTTTGCAGAGGGGTCAAATACTTATTTCCCTCATTAAAATGCAAATCAATTTATAACATTTTTGACATGCATTTTTCTGGATTTTGTTGTTGTTATTCTGTCTCTCACTGTTCAAATAAACCTACCATTAAAATTATAGACTGATCATGTCTTTGTCAGTGGGCAAACGTACAAAATCAGCAGGGGATCCTACGGACACCCTAAAATTATAGACTGATCATGTCTTTGTCAGTGGGCAAACGTACAAAATCAGCAGTGATCCTACGGACACCCTACGAGCCCAAGAGGAAAGCGGGGAAAATCTCCAAAAAGAAGTAGGGTCCAAAAGATAGGGTCTTGTTACAGTGATATCCCATCCTAGCCATTTAAAAATGTATTGTGGGTATAGAGCAAAAAAAAATGAAGAGAAGGGGATTGACCCCTTTTAAATCATCATTTTGATTTGATTTCTTTACAAACACTGTATTGATGCAGCTTATACATTTTTATAGGTTTGGTATGCTTTGATTTGAGTTTACACCAGTTTCCCCAACAGAAAATGATTGGGGAGTGAAGTACTACACCCGACTACATAAATATCTGACATTTGACTTGCATTTTAGCTAACCCCATGGCTGTCCCATAATGATAGATAGACTAACCTCTGAATCAGTTGCTGTAGAGTGATCCAATCCTGCCTGACCGTTTTCCCAAGGTGTACACGTTTTCACAATAGTGTATACAATAGACCTGTGCACTTTCGCACACATTTAACATGGGAAAAACACCGACAGCTTCTGAAGCGATTGTGTGTACATGGAACCACCATCAAGCTCGATTTGCATTTCAACACTAAGGCCATACAAATGTAATTAAATGTTTAACGGATGCCCCTCTTCACTTCTCTTTAAAAAAAAAAACTTTTAAAAAACGTAAGATCAAGTCGTACTGAAAAATGGCATGTTTAGATTTAAAAAAAAAAATGTCCTCAAAATTCCAAAATGAGATGATGCACAACTTCCTGTCGGATTATTGCTGAACTATGCCTATTTTTGCCCCCCCCCCCTCCCCATTAGGCTAAAATCACTTGATTAGTTCGTTAGGTGTTGAACTATGGTCTCCCGAGTGGCGCAGTGGTCTAAGGCTGGTGCCACTAGAGATCCTGGTTCGAGTCCAGGCTCTGTCGCAGCCGGCAGCGACTGGAGACCCATGGGCGGTGCACAATTGGTCCAGCGTCGTCCAAGGTAGGGGAGAGTTTGGCTGGCAGGGGTGTGGGATGTTTCCCACGGGGGGCCAGTATGAAAAATAAAAAATACATGCATTCACTAACTGTAAGTCGCTCTGGATAAGAGCGTCTGCTAAATGACTAAAATGTAAATGTAAAATGGGATCAAATACTTTTTTCCCCTCACTGTACGTTTGACCAGTGGTGGAAAAAGTACCCAATTGTCATACTTGAGTAAAAGTAAAGATACCTTAATAGAAAATTCAAGTGAATGTCACCCAGTAAAATACTACTTGAGTAAAAGTCTAAAAGTATTTGTTTGAAATATACTTAAGTATCAAAAGCAAATGTAATTGCAAAAATATACTAAAGTATCAAAAGCAAATGTAATTGCAAAAATATACTTAAGTATCAAAAGCAAATGTAATTGCAAAAATATACTTAAGTATCAAAAGCAAATGTAATTGCAAAAATATACTTAAGTATCAAAAGTAAAAATCATTTCAAAATGATTATATTAAGCAAACCAGATGGCACAATTTTCTTATTTTTATTTATTTACGGATAGCCAGGGGCACACTCCAACACTCAGACATCATTTAGAAACAAAGCATTTGTGTTTAGTGAAACCGCCAAATCAGAGGCAGTAGGGATGACCAGGGATGTTCTCTTGATAAGTGAGTGAATTGGACCATTTTCCTGTCCTGCTAAGCACTCAAAATGTAATGAGTACTTTTAGGTCCCATGGAAAATGTATAGAGTAAAAAGTAAAAGTTATAAAAAACTACGTAAGTACTTTACACCAGGGTTTCCCAATCTTGGTCCTGGTGCCCCACCTGGGTGCACGTTTTGGTTTTTGCCCTAGGATTACACAGCTGATTCAAATAACCAACTCATCATCATGTTTTGATTATTTGAATCAGCTGTGTAGTGCTAGGGCAAAAAACAAAATGTCCCCCCAGGGGGGGCCCCAGGACTGAGTTTGGGAACCCCTGCTTTACACCACTATAAAGGGAATAGGGTGCTGTTTGGGATGGGCCCTAGGTATCAGAAAACAGATACAGTAAGCCACTACTGCCGTTCCATCAGCTCTTTGCCCCTTGACTACATAAACGATTTTGATTAACATTTGAAGAAGGCAGTGAACTGTTTGGCGCTTTGGCGTAATTGTCTCACACAAAAAAAATCACAAATCACACCGCCTCGCATACGGTTTCTAATGAGCTATCGTTGTCCCGGGCAGGTGGGATTGTGGGACGGTTGGGCAGGTGGAAATGTGGGACAGCAAGAGGAATTGTGGGACGGCATGTGGAATTGTGGGACGGCAGGTGGAATTGTGGGACGGCAGGTGGAATTGTGGGACGGCAAGTGGAATTGTGGGACGGCATGTGGAATTGTGGGACGGCATGTGGAATTGTGGGACGGCAGGTGGAATTGTGGGGACCGGCAGGTGGAATTGTGGGACGGCATGTGGAATTGTGGGACGGCAGGTGGAATTGTGGGACGGCAAGTGGAATTGTGGGACGGCAAGTGGAATTGTGGGACGGCATGTGGAATTGTGGGACGGCATGTGGAATTGTGGGACGGCATGTGGAATTGTGGGACGGCATGTGGAATTGTGGGACGGCATGTGGAATTGTGGGACGGCATGTGGAATTGTGGGACGGCAGGTGGAATTGTGGGACGGCAAGTGGAATTGTGGGACGGCAGGTGGAATTGTGGGACGGCATGTGGAATTGTGGGACGGCATGTGGAATTGTGGGACGGCAGGTGGAATTGTGGGACGGCAGGTGGAATTGTGGGACGGCAAGTGGAATTGTTGGTGCCGACAAAGGGGCTGATTATGTCTGTGGTTAAAAATGTCATGTGACTCTCTGACAGAGCATTTCCGCGGGGATGCCTTGACAAAGACCTGATTGGCAAAATACACACATTTGATCCAATCAAAAAAATTATCAGTTACCCTTACACGTGGGAATTTGACCTATTTATTGCCTCGGATGACCAATAAAAGGTCTATAAAGGGAAAGGAGGATACCTAGTCAGTTTTACAACAATGCATTCAGCTGAAATGTGTCTTCCACATTTAACCCAACCCCTCTGAATCAGAGATGCGGAGGGCTGCCTTAATCGACATCCACATCTTCATCTCCCGGGTAATAGTGGGTTAACTGCCTTGCTCAGATGCGGAATGACAGATTTTTACCTTGTCAGCTCAGGGATTCGATCCAGCAACCTTTCAGTTACTGACCCAACGCTTCTACCAGCCAGGCTACCAAAGCTGGGGTTTTCTCCAGTTCAGGTTATGTGTATATTCTGGGCTCTGTCCAGGTCATGTCTAGGTCATTACTCCCACTCTGTCACAAGCAGTCAGTGCATTCAGAAGCACAGTACAGGAAATATCATGGCACAAGGTCACCTTGTAAGCGTGACATCTCGCCTGATCTTGTTTTCTGTTACATCATTCTTTTAAATCAGTAGAGAGTGAGAGAAAGAAGGAGGGAGAGAGAGAGAGAGAGAGAGAGAGAGAGAGAGAGAGAGAGAGAGAGAGAGAGAGAGAGAGAGAGAGAGAGAGAGAGAGAGAGAGAGAGAGAAAGAAGGAGGGAGAGAAGGAGGGAGGGAGGGAAGGAGGGAGAGAAGGAGGGAGGGAGGGAAGGAGGGAGAGAAGGAGGGAGGGAGGGAGGGAAGTACAATGGAGGATCAAGATCACTATCCCCTACCATGCAGCCTACAATCCAGTGGGTGTAGCCAACTGCTTAGAGTGTATGGTAATAATAATGTATTGCAAGCAAGAGTGCTCTGTGCTTCATGTATGTAGTGGAAGTCTTCCCCTTTTACCACAAATTAACCTCCAGAAATAATTTGGTTTATTGAAGGACTGGGCCTAATGCAGCATGTTCTACATGGTTTATTGAAGGGCCTAATTAAGCAATAAGGCCTGAGGGGATGTGGTATATGGTCAATATACCACGGCAAAGGGCTGTTCTTATGCACGACGCAACGTAGAGTGCCTGGATACAGCCCTTAGTCGTGGTATATTGGCCATATACCACAAACCCCCAAGGTGCCTTATTGCTATTATAAACTGGTTACCAACATAATTAGAGCAGTAAAAATACATGTTTTATCATACCCGTGGTATATGGTCTGATATACCACGGCTGTCAGGCAATCAGCATTCAGGGCTCGAACCATTCAGTTTATAATGCAGCTTGTTCTACATGGGTTATTGAAGGACTGGGCCTAATGCAGCTTGTTCTACATGGGTTATTGAAGGACTGGGACTAATGCAGCTTGTTCTACATGGGTTATTGAAGGACTGGGCCTAATGCCGCTTGTTCTACATGGGTTATTGAAGGACTGGGCCTAATGCAGCTTGTTCTACATGGGTTATTGAAGGACTGGGCCTAATGCAGCTTGTTCTACATGGGTTATTGAAGGACTGGGCCTAATGCCGCTTGTTCTACATGGGTTATTGAAGGACTGGGACTAATGCAGCTTGTTCTACATGGGTTATTGAAGGACTGGGCCTAATGCCGCTTGTTCTACATGGGTTATTGAAGGACTGGGACTAATGCAGCTTGTTCTACATGGGTTATTGAAGGACTGGGCCTAATGCAGCAAAACCTATAACAATGGCAACGGGGCATAGCGGGTTACTATGGGCCAGCCCATATCTATAGAGAGGGGGAGAGCCCAGTGCCCTTCCCCAAACTTGAACCTGGTCGACCCGTGCTAACAGTGGCCCGGCTAAGCCACTCTTGCCCTACATACACAGGGCAGATTACGCTGTGTGCATAATCCCACAGACACCAGAGCAATGTGTCACTGTCACCACACCTCACCCTGCTGCCCACACACACACACACACACACACACACACACACCTCATGTCCTTCCGGACTGATTCTCTCTCTTTCCCTCCCCCCTCTCTCTTTCTCTCTTCCCTAGCAAATCCCCCTCCC
This sequence comes from Coregonus clupeaformis, assembly GCF_020615455.1. Lineage (NCBI taxonomy): Eukaryota > Metazoa > Chordata > Actinopteri > Salmoniformes > Salmonidae > Coregonus > Coregonus clupeaformis. The sequence goes on from NW_025533462.1 coordinate 209,785, forward strand.
CCCCGGCATCTGGCCCACGCTACCTTCCTGCAGGCTGGTTTCCTCCCCTAAACCCCGCATGGAACACCAGTCCTGGGATTAGGGTTAATCTGGACCCTGTGTCATCCCATATCCTCATCACTCTGTCCCTCCCACCTCTCCTCATCACTCTGTTCCTCCCACCTCTCCTCATCACTCTGTTCCTCCCACCTCTCCTCATCACTCTGTTCCTCCCACCTCTCCTCATCACTCTGTTCCTCCCACCTCTCCTCATCACTCTGTTCCTCCCACCTCTCCTCATCACTCTGTTCCTCCCACCTCTCCTCATCACTCTGTCCCTCCCACCTCTCCTCATCACTCTGTCCCTCCCACCTCTCCTCATCACTCTGTCCCTCCCACCTCTCCTCATCACTCTGTCCCTCCCACCTCTCCTCATCACTCTGTTCCTCCCACCTCTCCTCATCACTCTGTTCTCCCACCTCCCACCTCTGCTCATCACTCTGTCCCTCCCACCTCTCCTCATCACTCTGTTCCTCCCACCTCTCCTCATCACTCTGTTCCTCCCACCTCTCCTCATCACTCTGTTCCTCCCACCTCTCCTCATCACTCTGTTCCTCCCACCTCTCCTCATCACTCTGTCCCTCCCACCTCTCCTCATCACTCTGTTCCTCCCACCTCTCCTCATCACTCTGTCCCTCCCACCTCTCCGCAAGAGGCTTTGGGTGAAATCCTTTTTAGTGACTGACTCCCCTCTAATCACACAGACTCTGAGCCTGCGGTTAGGGCCAACTTTTCCTCCCTGGCAAAGCCCTCCTCGGCCAATCACAGACCAGCTGACCCACTCCAGTAGAAACTCTACAGGACCTATGGCAAATACTGTATGGGTTTCTGATCTGTATGAAATACACACAACCTTGGGAACAAACTATGATGATTACAAACTAAAATGCTACGTGGGTGTAACATGGGGATGCAAGTGTAAGTGTGTGTGTGTGTGTGTGTGTGTGTGTGTACGCGTGCATGCATGTACACTATGTGTGTGCACAATTCCGATGGACTACACACACACCAAGGAATTGCGATGGTCTAGAAATTACTCCTGCACCCCCCTCCAAACCGCCCAACCTCCAGCACCCATTACCCATCCATCCTTGCATGCGCTCTCCGTGCGATCGCCCCCAGGGACAGAGGAACCGGCTAGGCCTGAGTAAGATGTGGAGAGTGGAAAAGAGGAGAAGCGAAAGAGGATGCTATAAAACACTATACAGTGCTTTTTTAATAAATGGCAAATTCTCCTTGAAGCAGAGCTGCGCTTTGAGTTGAAAGAGAGGCACTCAGGAGTGAGTGAGAGAGAGAATGAGAGAGAGACAAATAGAATATGTAGGCCAGTGTTCCATTCTTTAGGTGTAGAAAAATAAATACTCTTGAGCTTGATACTCATAGTAAAAAATGAGAGAATCCCTATAGTGGAATCCTACAGAGAGGGAGATAAGTGTTATTTTTGTATAATTTATTTTTTTGTCATTTAGCAGATGCTCTTATCCAGAGCGACTTACAGTTAGTGAGTGCATACATTTTTCATACTTCATGCATTGGCCTCATCAGATCATGCGGCAAAATAGTAGGCTAACAATCAAATGCATTCCAAATTTGTTCATACATTATATGGGCAACTGTTTGGAGCTATTACAAAGTCATTAATAATAATTTATGTGATTGCAAAATCCAATGCTTCTAACAGAAATAATAACTTTAACATGATTAATTACACAAAGATCCATACTGTAATTAACAGGGTTCTTCAATAATTATCCATAATAGTTGTTTGATGCGCATCTTATGTCTAGCTGTTAAGTTATGAGGGGACATTATCGCGCTACATCAGCAGATTTAGGACAGGATTTTCTGAATGACAGTCAAGTGATAAAAGAGCTCGTGTGATACGCACGCGACTGAACAGCATTCAAAGCGCGGGAATTCATGTTGATCTCGGGGATTGACGGAACATTTTTGTGTCTGTTGTTACAGAGGTCAAGATAAATAGCCTAGGTCTACTCCTGAGGATTCCTATAAGGTAAAAGTACAATGACAGCTGTAGCCTGGTTGCATGTTTGATTTATAGCAGATTTGTTACATTGAGCAGAGAAAGTGTCAAGTTCATGAATGAAAGTGATGGGCAATGGACCGCTAGCTGACTTGTGGTGGGATAGTGAGTCTGTCTGTGTTATGTAGAGCCATCATCATGCGCAACATTCATTTTTTTAAAGGCTTTCCCCAAAAACTTTCCCAATTAAATGTTGACTGCAAAGAAAGCATACCTGTCAGAATGATAGGTTGCGTAGTGGGTAAGAGCGTTGTGCCAGTAACCGAAAGGTTGCTGGTTCTAATCCCCGAGCCGACTAGGTGAAAAATCTGTCGATGTGCCCTTAAGCAAGGCACTTAACCTTAATTGCTCCTGTAAGTCGCTCTGGATAAGAGTGTCTGCTAAATGACTAAAATGTAATGATGGTTTGTATCAATCGGGTGGGTGTTCGTATGTTTTGCAAACTCTCCCATCACGTCTAGTAGCCTACAGAAACACTCTAGCCACACACACAACGGTCAATTGGTGCACAGTTGAATTAAAGGGGAACTACAGCAGTTTTTGCTGAGGTGCACAGTTGAATTACTCAAAAGTTGTCTACTGATGTGGTTTAAGAATTGTTGTGGATATAGAACGTCACATTTTGTAGTTTTTCTATAAAAACTGATTTTGAGAGTGAAAACCTGAAAAATTTGATAATTTTCTAAATCTGCAGTTTTCCATGGGGCTACTTGTCACCCTTTTTTATGATTAATCTATATGATATTATTATTATTATTTTACATAGCCTGCTAGAATACATTGTTAGACAGTTTTAAAATACAGTTTTTAATGCATTTGCTGGAATGTTGTGTGTCGTATTTACAATCAAATTTTATTCGGAATTCTACAGGTTCAAAGTTGCATAATGGCCCCCAAAAAAAGCTGCCATACATGCTACGCATAAGATGCAATAAGGTAGATGAACGAGTCGCATCTTCTCCGAAAATAAAAAGTGGAACAACAAAGCCAAGTTGGAGAACAAGCATGAAGAATAAATTAGGAAATATTAAACAAAAGGATGAAACTACAACAAAACATATAGACATGAGATGTCCCTTGCTGATAGCATCCTAAAAAATAGGAACATTTCAAGCAAAGAGAGGGAGAACAGCAGCGGAAAACATTTAATATAATTCCAGTGCTTCCCAGAGAATGCGGAAGATGAGAGCAACGAGAAGAGAGGAAGCTCAGAGCAACCATAAATGTGTTAAGAAAACACTGACAAGAACAGAATTGCAGAAAAAGACAACTTGAAAAAAATGTGAACAGAGAGCAACTAGGTCAAAAGAGGAGCATGAAAGAGAAAAAGCAAAAAGATGGGAAAAATATGGTCAGAACAAAATAAAAGGCTAAGCGGAATGAACAGGCAATGCAGGTGAAGGCACAACAAGAGATATTGTTGGCAGAGAGAATTAGTCTCAAGGAACTAGAGGATAAATTAGAAGAACAAAGAAAGCAACCTGAACATTCTAAAACAGCCTTGCAGACAGCTGGGCAAGATGTACGGGGTCCATCTGCCAGAAGGTACAGCCTTCAAAGGGCTAAAGCCTATATGCCAAAACAGGCAGCACAGTATGTCACTACTACCATGGACCTCATTGACAAGGCCTCACCGAGGAAGGCAGACATTTTTCCATCAGAAGAACATCGGAACCACAACAGAGGGGAAGTTGGAAGTGGCATTTATTGAAGCAGTAGCCAAAAGGCCTATCAAAGTCCAGACAATGTGCAACTAGGAAGGCTTTGGCTTGTTCACTGAATATGATAAAGAAATATAAACTACAGAGGCAGTTTGGGGTCAGTAGAAAACTCTTAAGGCAAGCAACAACAACAAAAAGCCCAGGTCGACATAGATGACCTAAGTGTACAGTCTCAGCAGTGGAAAAACTCTATGAAGCAGTTTCTCCTAACAAAGTGCCAGATAAGAAAAAAGGTGAGCAAGAAGACTTGGAAGGCAGCCAGCTTTCTTGACCGCTCCATTGCTCGGCTGCACTAAGGATTTCTCAAAGCCAACCCTGGTATCTCAATAGGAGCTGCTATGTTTTACAGATTAAGACCAAGAGCTCATTAAGCCACAGAGAAGTGCAAAACTTCTGGGTTGCCTCTGCGAATACTGCGAAAATATCAAACTGAAATTACAGGCAGTGAATGGCCACCTGGTGAGCAAAAATTCACCAACCATAAAAGGTGTGTATGCATTAAGCAGTGTCACTATGTGTGTGAAAACTACAGGGAATTATTTCCACCATCCTAATTGTATCAAAAGGCAGTGCAAGGATTGTGGAGTCCATAGACTAGATCCATTTATTGCCCCCTCCTCAAAAAAAAGGACACTAATATAGAGTGGAAAAGATGGGAGAATGTCAGCCAAAAAGTAACAAATGGGAAACAAGAGTACGCCATAATAAAAACAATCACTCATCTGTAAGTGGGGATCTATTAAGGTGCTTATTGATTAACTTAAACAAGAGGCTCAAACTTTTTCAGAACACTTGTTTATCAAGGACTGGCAGGACAACCAAAATTGCAAAAGTGAAAGCCAACCTCCCAGGACACACAGCATTGGGCATCCTGGACTTTGCCGAGAACTACACTTGCAGGTACCAGCTAGTGGCACAGGGGGCTTACTGGACCCAAGAGAGTGCACCCCTTGGTAATGTACTACAAATGTGGGAAATGCCCCGAAGACCATTACAGAAGTTCTATAATGATATCAGATGGCCTCAAGCATGACTACAATGCAGTCAATGCATTTCAAACTGCAGCTATTGATCACCTGAAAAAACAAAGAAATTGGAAGCTCAACAAGATCTACAGATACTCTGACGGCTGCAGTGCACAATACAAACCAAAAGGACGTACACTACCAGTATACAGTACCAGTCAAAAGTTTGGACACACCTACTCATTCAAGGGTTTTTCTTTATTTTTACTATTTTCTACATTGTAGAATAATAGTGAAGACATCAAAACTATGAAATAACACATATGGAATCATGTAGTAACCAAAAAAAGCGTTAAACAAATCAAAATATATTTTTGATTTTTGATTCTTCAAAATAGCCACCCTTTGCCTTGATGACAGCTTTGTACACTCTTGGCATTCTCTCAACCAGCTTCACCTGGAATGCTTTTCCAACAGTCTTGAAGGAGTTCCCACATATGCTGAGCACTCGTTGGCTGCTTTTCCTTCACTCTGCGGTCCGACTCATCCCAAACCATCTCAATAGTGTTGAGGTCGGCTGTGGTGCACAATACAAACCAAAAGGACCTATTGTCACGATTCAGACAGACGACCAGAGGACCACAATTGCGTCACACCAGAAAGTTTATTAAACTTAAGGGAAAAGGGAAGTAGGGAGTGAATGAAGGCTCCAGGGGTAACAGGGATCCCGTCCAATGCGCTGGGTCTGTGCCCCCCAGTGGCAGCGATGCGTCCTATGAAGCCGGTGGTGGGTGGTCCAGAAGTCCTGGGGGGGAGACACAGACACAACAGGGCGGAATGAAACCAGGCAGCAGTACAGTTCAAGGGAAATCCAAAATACGTAGTAGCAAGGCAGAAGGCTGGTCAGAGTTACCGGGATTGAAGAGTAGTCAGGAGTCGTAATGGCAGAAGCAGGTCTGGATCTCCTGAGGCAGAAGAGTATCCAAAAAACAGGCAGGTCCGGGGGTCACAAAACCAGGGTGAGCCAGAAGCGCGAGCAAACAGGTTCCGGGTGTGAGCTTTGCAGACGATCTGACACCGGAGAGCTGAAAGACAGGGCCTTAAATACTGGGAGAGGTTAGTGGGTAATGCAGCGCAGCTGGCAGAGTAATTAGAGCCGAGCAGAGCAGGGACAGGTGGAGCTAGTTAGGCTGAGTAGAGAGAGGGAGGTGAGCAGAGTGGAAGATAGTGGAAACAAATTAAGGTGGTAACCCGGTGGAGTGAGAGGGCTCATGACAGAACCCCCCCAAGGGACGGCCCCAGAAGTCCCAAGAGCAACACCACGCCGGGCGGGAGGAGGGGAGCCGGAGGAGGGCTAGAACTCCTCCGAACGGTCCGAGTGAACGTCCTCATCCTCGGAGGAAGCCGGAGGGCCGTGGTCGGGGAGATGGGACAGGTCCCGAGACAGGATCAGGCACAGGACAGGAAGCCGAGCGGGCCGGACGGTTAGGGACCCCTCTGGGGCGGCCCCTACGGATTGCAGGTTGATCAGGATGCCGTTGGTGGAAAGCGGTGATGAGAGTCCTATCCACAATCCGACTAGCTGGCACCCAGGTCCTTTCCTCAGGTCCATAGCCCTCCCAGTCAATGAGGTACTGGAGACCCCTACCCCTCCGTCTGGACCGAAGCAGGCGGCGGACGGTGTAAACCAGACCACCATCGACGAGCCGTGGAGGAGGAGGACCAGGCGCAGCAGGGACCAGCGGACTCTCATGGATGGGCTTAATCTTAGACACATGGAAAGTGGGGTGCACCCTCAGGGAATTAGGCAGTTGGAGCCGGACAGCAGTTGGGCTAATCACTCTTATGATAGGGAATGGGCCAATGAACCGAGGTGCCAGCTTCTGCGACTCCACCCTGAGTGGCAGGTTCTTCGATGACAACCACACCCTTTGACCAACATGGTAGGTGGGAGCAGGAATTCTCCGACGGTTGGCCCCGGTAGTGTAGCTGGCAACGGACCTGAGGAGTGTGGCTCGGGCTTGTGACCAGGTGCGGCGACATCGACGGGCAAAAGCAAGTGCAGATGGGCAAGTAACCTCCTCCTCCTGGCTGGCAAATAGAGGAGGCTGGTATCCATAAACACATTGGAAAGGGGACATACCGATGGCAGAGCAGGTCAGAGAATTGTGTGCGTACTCCACCCATGTCAATTGCTGCGACCAGGAGTGGGGGTTGCGTGAAGTCATGCATCGCAGTGCCTTCTCGAGCTCCTGATTAGCCCGCTCTGACTGCCCATTGGATTGGGGATGGAATCCGGAAGTCAGACTGACTGTGGCTCCCAGCAGGTGACAGAACTCCTTCCAAAAAGCGGAGGAGAATTGTGGACCACGGTCAGAAACAACATCCCTTGGCAGTCCGTGGATCCGGAAGACGTGTTCCAGGACCACCTGGGCGGTCTCCTTGGCGGTTGGGAGCTTGGGGAGGGGAATGAAGTGTGCCATCTTGCTGAAACGGTCAACGATGGTGAGAATGACGGTCATGCCACTTGAAGGGGGCAGCCCCGTGACAAAGTCAAGGGGCGATGTGAGACCAGGGACGTCTGGGCACAGGCAGGGGCTGCAGCAATCCGGCTGGGGGCTGGCAGGACGACTTGTGTTGGTTGCAGATGGGGCAGGCTTGGACGAATTCCCGTACATCCTTCCTCAGAGAGGGCCACCAGAACCTCTGGGCGAGCAGGTTGTAAGTGCGGGTGGAGCCAGGGTGACAAGCTAGGCGGGAGTCATGTCCCCACTGAATGACCTGGGACCTCAGGTCTTCGGGGACAAAAAGGCGGTCAGCTGGGCAAGTGCTGGGACCTGGCTGGTTACGGAGAGCCTCCAGCACCTGTTCCTCAACAGCCCAGGTCAGAGCTGCAACGATGCAGGGACTTGGCAGAATCGACACAGGGTCCTTGGAGGGGGTGTCATCCTTCTGGAATTGACGGGAGAGGGCGTCTGGCTTGGTGTTGCGTGATCCAGGCCGGTATGACAGAGTGAAATTAAACCTGGTGAAGAACAGGGCCCAGCGGGACTGCCTGGGGTTCAACCGTTTGGCCGTGCGGATGTACTCCAAGTTCTTATGATCGGTCCAAACGAGAAATGGAATGGTGGACCCCTCCAGCCAGTGACGCCACTCCTCCAAGGCAAGCTTCACAGCCAGCAGCTCACGGTTCCCTATGTCGTAATTGCACTCAGAGGGGGACAACCGACGTGAGAAAAAGGCACAGGGATGGAGCTTCCTATCCTCCGCAGCCCACTGAGAAATCACAGCACCAACTCCCACATCCGAGGCGTCCACCTCCACAATGAATTGCCGGTCCACATCAGGCATCTGGAGGATGGGAGCGGAGGTGAACCTCACCTTGAGGGTACTGAAGGCTTTGTCGGCTGCTGGGGTCCAGGTGAAGGGTTGCTTGGTGCTGGTTAGAGCAGTGAGAGGGGCAGCAACGGTACTGTAGTTCCGGATAAACTTCCTATAGAAGTTAGCAAACCCCAGAAACTGTTGCAGCTTCTTTCTGTTCTCCGGAACTGGCCATGAAGTGACTGCTGATACTTTGGCAGGATCCATTTGGATACTTCCCTCTGCCACTATGTACCCCAGGAAGGCCACTGTCTTGACGTGAAACTCACATTTCTCTGCCTTGGCGTAGAGGGAATTCTCCAGAAGACGATGAAGGACTTGCTGGACATGGCGGGTGTGTTCAGACAGGTTTCTGGAGTAAATTAAGATGTCATCCAGGTAAACGAAGACAAACTTGTTTAACATGTCCCGCAGTACATCATTCACTAGAGCCTGGAACACAGCAGGAGCATTGGTGAGGCCAAAAGGCATAACCAGATACTCGTAGTGGCCTGTTGGTGTATTGAATGCGGTTTTCCATTCATCTCCCTCCCGGATCCGCACTAGGTGGTAAGCGTTTCTGAGATCCAACTTGGTAAAAACAGTGGCTCCCTGGAGCAACTCAAAAGCAGAGGTGAGCAGAGGCAGAGGGTAACGGTTTTCACTGTGATGTCGTTGAGTCCCCTGTAGTCGATGCAGGGGCGAAGAGATCCGTCCTTCTTCCCCACAAAGAAGAAGCCAGCACCAGCAGGAGATGAAGATGAACGGATTAATCCTGCGGACAGAGAGCCATTGATGTAGTCCTCCATGGACTTTCTTTCAGGAGCAGACAACGAATAAAGACGACCCCTTGGAGGAGCTGTTCCAGGGAGGAGGTCGATGGCACAGTCGTACGGTCGGTGAGGGGGGCAGAGATGTGGCTCTTGCTTTGTTAAACACCTCTCTGAGACCATGGTAGCATTCTGGGACATTGGAGAGGTCAGGAGCGGAGTTAGTAGGTACTGGCCGAGGGGGTAGTGCGGCAGCAAGCAGGCAGGTTCGGTGGCAGTCCTCTCCCCACTCCCTGATCACCCCGGTCACCCAGTCGAGCTGAGGGTTGTGCCGGCGGAGCCATGGGTAACCCAGGATGAGGGGTTGGCCTGGAGAGGGGAGCAGGTGAAACTGGATAGTTTCTTGATGGTTTCCGGACAGACCCATCGAGACCGGGGCCGTGACATGAGTGACCGATCCGAGTAAGTGTCCGTCCAGTGCCCGGGCAGGAATAGGAGGTGTCAAACGGAGGTTCTCCAGTCCCAGTTGGCGTGCCAGCTTGATGTCCATTATGTTGGCTTCGGCGCCAGAATCCACCAGAGCAGCCAGGGTGTGAGTTGAGTCAGAGAGGCGGAGGTGAACTTGCAGCAGGGGTTTGCGGTCGGAGGACTGGATGGTCATTGAACTCAACCGGACTCCCCCTACGCCCGGTGAGCTTCGGCCCTTTAAAGGGCAGGTTACCACACGATGTCCATCACCTCCACAATAGAGGCAGAGGTTTGAGGTGAAGCGGCGCTGGCGCTCTGCAGGAGTGAGGGAGGCTCGCCCAATCTCCATAGGCTCAGACTGATCAAGCTGACCTGGGTGAGTGGCAGTAGATGACAGGAGCCCAGTCGGATCTCTCCGAATGCCGGTAGTAGGTGGACCTTGGCGCCCCCTCTCACGACGACGGGTCTGTATCCTTCTGTCGATCCTGACAGTCAGTGCGATGGCTTCATCAAGAGTGGAAGGCAGTTCATGGGAGACCAACTCGTCCTTGATATAGTCAGCCAAACTATGGAAGAACGCGTCCACCAACGATTGTGTGTTCCAAGAACTTCGTCTAGCCAGGGTTCGGAAGTCGATGGAATGGTCTGCGACTGTACGTCTGCCTTGTCGAATACTGAACAGTTCACGAGACGCCTCTGCGGTGGGTGAATCCAGGTCAAACACCTTCAGCATCTCCTCAGCAAACAGGTCGAAGGTTGCACATGCGGGGGTTTGACGTTCGAACTCTGCTGTTCCCAGAGTCGAGCTCGGCCCGTCAGGTGAGTGATGGCATACCCAACTTTAGCCCCCTCCGTGGCGAAGGTCCTTGGCTGCAAGGAGAACTGAAGTCGGCAGCTAGTCAGGAATGGCCGGACCTGGGTTGAATCGCCGTTGAACCGCTCGGGGTTTCCAATCTTGGGTTCCGGAGCAGCGGCTGCAATGACCGGGGCAGGTAACTCGGGGGCTGGGCTGGTGGGCAGACTGGCTGGGGTAAGGTTGGTGAGGAGTTGAATGATCATGGCGAGTTGTTGTTGCTGCTGCTGGAACTGCTGCTCATGCTCATCGGTTTCCATGTCGGGGAAAGTGTGCGCTGAGTCCATAATGGTCAGATCGTACTGTCACGATTCAGACAGACGACCAGAGGACCACAATTGCGTCACACCAGAAAGTTTATTAAACTTAAGGGAAAAAGGGAAGTAGGGGAGTGAATGAAGGCTCCAGGGGTAACAGGGATCCCGTCCAATGCGCTGGGTCTGTGCCCCCCAGTGGCAGCGATGCGTCCTATGAAGCCGGTGGTGGGTGGTCCAGAAGTCCTGGGGGGGGAGACACAGACACAACAGGGCGGAATGAAACCAGGCAGCAGTACAGTTCAAGGGAAATCCAAAATACGTAGTAGCAAGGCAGAAGGCTGGTCAGAGTTACCGGGATTGAAGAGTAGTCAGGAGTCGTAATGGCAGAAGCAGGTCTGGATCTCCTGAGGCAGAAGAGTATCCAAAAAACAGGCAGGTCCGGGGTCACAAAACCAGGGTGAGCCAGAAGCGCGAGCAAACAGGTTCCGGGTGTGAGCTTTGCAGACGATCTGACACCGGAGAGCTGAAAGACAGGGCCTTAAATACTGGGAGAGGTTAGTGGGTAATGCAGCGCAGCTGGCAGAGTAATTAGAGCCGAGCAGAGCAGGGACAGGTGGAGCTAGTTAGGCTGAGTAGAGAGAGGGAGGTGAGCAGAGTGGAAGATAGTGGAAACAAATTAAGGTGGTAACCCGGTGGAGTGAGAGGGCTCATGACACCTATATCTGATGTAATAAACTGGGTGGTTCGAGCCCTGAATGCTGATTGGCTGACAGCCGTGGTATATCAGTATACCACGGGTATGACAAAACATTAATTTTTACTGCTCTAATTCCATTGGTAACCAGTTTTTAATAGCAGTAAGGCACCTCGGGGTTTGTGGTATATGGCCAGTATACCACATTTTTACATTTACATTTTAGTCATTTAGCAGACATTTTTATTTAATTTTTCATACTGGAATCGAACCCACAACCCTGGCGTTGCAAATGCCATGCTCTACCAACTGAGCTACATCCTTGCCGGCCATTCCTTCCCCCCTCCCTGGACGACGCTGGGCCAATTGTGCGCCGCCCCATGGGTCTCCCGGTCGCAACCGGCTACGACAGAGCGTAGCCGGCGTTGCATCGCGCATAAGAACAGCCCTTAGCCATGGTATATTAAGCAATAAGGCATGAGGGGGTGTGGTATATGGCCAATATATGGCCAATATACCACGGCTAAGGGCTGTTCTTAGGCACGACGCAATGCAGAGCATCTCCAGATACCTGTACCCATTACTTCCGTACCATGTTCTTCATTCCCAGTGAGGACAGTGAAAGAAACAGCAGTCACCGTAGTCTGAAGCAAGTCCCTGGCACCATGAAGTTGCATTGCATCAAAACAGTTGAGGACGAGGTAGTGGCCACCAGAAACCTCAGCTGCTACAGGGATTCTTGTCTCCATGCGATTGGAGTCTGTGAGAATGGGTTATATGTTGAGCAGTGGAGAGAGGTGAAACTTCATAGTCTGCATGGTAAGTAACACATTACTTACATTATGGAAATCACGTTTGATATTAAACAACGTATTTCAATAACCTCATGCGCTTCTTTGTTTCCATACCAGAACTTTGAAAGAGATGCCAGAGACCAGATGGATGACAGCATCACACACACACACGGTGCTGGAGGTGTATTGATGGTTGTGGTGATAAAGAGATTGAATAATGTCATAAAGCCAGAGAACGTGCTGTAAGTGAAAAAAGGGTATACTGTGTAACACATGCACACACACACACACACACACACACACACACAATGCTTGAAGAGTTTACTGATTATATGAATTTCATTATTGATTATTATTGTCAATGACAGAACACATTGTATTATATTATTGCATTATATGATTTTAACTATTAAAAATATAGAAATGCTGTTTATCTTTTTCATTCTTCAGGATTGTTTAGCATGGCTGTAAATGATTGACTAAAGCACAAATAGACTTGGCTTCTATGCATGACAAGTAAACATGCAGTGTCCCTGTTTCATGTGACATTTTGAATGACATGTAGATGTTTTGTTGTTGCTAGGTTATGGCCTCATTGTGCCTATCTAGACTTCTATTCCCGTAACTACACGTGAAGCTGCAAGAAAATCCTATTTAAATGTATATCAAACCATTTTGAAATGTTAACCCTGATGTCACACATTGCCCCCTTTATTTATAGAAAGACCCATATACACTGAGTGTACAAAACATTAGGAACACCTTCCTAATATTGAGTTGCACCCCCTTTTGCCCTCAGAACAGCCTCAATTCATCGGGGCATGGACTACAAGCTGTTGAAAGCGTTTCCCAGGGATGCTGGCCCATGTTGACTCCAATGCTTGACACAGTTGTGTCAAGTTGGCTGGATGTCCTTTGGGTGATGGACCATTCTTGATACACATGGGAAACTGTTGAGTGTGAAAAACCGAGCAGCATTGCAGTTCTTGACACATTCAAACCGGTGCGCCTGGCACCTACTACAATACCCCATTCAAAGGCACTTCAATATTTTGTTTTGCCCAAAAACCCTCTGAATGGCACACATACACAATCCATGTCTCAAGGATTTAAAAAAATCCTTCTTTAACCTGTCTCCTCCACTTCATCTACACGGATTGATGTGGATTTAACAGGTGACGTCATTTAGGGATCATAGCTTTCACCTGGTCAGTCTATGTCATGGAATTAGCAGGTGTTCCTAATGTTTTGAACACTCAGTGTAGTACGTAGCTATCATTATTAAGAGGCAGGGAATGACAGACAGACAGACAGACAGACAGACACACACACACGGATCACATATATGGAATACTTTAAGGTAAAAGCAGAGTGAGTGAGAACAAGGGATGAGAAGGAGGAGTATGGATGAACAGAGAGAGGAGAGATACAGTTAATGGATTACATTTAATTGCTGTCATATGGATTCTGATTCCAATCAATCAGGGTCGGCCATGTCCCCAGTGCCCTCTCCCCTCTCCTCCCTTCCCTCCTCCCCCCCCTCAGAAAACTTAAATAAATAAATCACCTGCAGGCCGCCAGTTGGGAAACCCTGCTATTGGCCTACTACAATTTAAAAACACATTAACCTATTTGAAAGCAATTTGCACATCAAGTTACAGCATTACCACAACCAGTTACTGCATTACCACATCCAGTTACTGCATTATCCCAAACATTACATCATTTCCACAACCAGTTACGGCATTACCACAACCAGTTACGGCATTATCACATCCAGTTACGGCATTATCACATCCAGTTACAGCATTACCACGTCCAGTTACAGCATTACCACGTCCAGTTACAGCATTACCATGTCCAGTTACAGCACTACCACGTCCCGTTACAGCATTACCACGTCCCGTTACAGCATTACCATGTCCCGTTACAGCATTACCACACCCAGTCACAGCATTACCGCGTCCAGTTACAGCATTAACACAACCAGTTACAGCATTACCACGTCCAGTTACAGCATTACCACGTCCAGTTACAGCATTTCCACACCCAGTTACAGCATTACCACACCCAGTTACAGCATTACCACACCCAGTTACAGCATTACCGAACCTGAAACACAGTAATAATGGATCAATAAATGCTTAATAAGTACTGCTGCTGATGTCAGTGTTGACATAGGATATGATAGAAGGCAGACTGATACTGTCAGTGGTAGCTACAGCATAAACAGCACTGTTATGTTATGGTTTTTTAAAAGCTGCAATATGTAACTTTTTGAGTGACCCGACCAAATTCACATAGAAATGTGAGTTATAGAGCTGTCATTCTCATTGAAAGCAAGTCTAAGAAGCGGAAGATCCATTCTACATGTGCTATTTCTATGATTCCCGTTCTTAAGTTTCGTTTTTGTGTCTTTTACTTACAGCTTCAAACAGCTGAAAATACAACATTTTTGGTTACTGAAAATATATTACAATGGTACAATGATTCTCTACACTATACTTGCTTGTTTAGTCACAAACTGAAATTAGGCGAACTATTAGAATTTTAGCAACCAGGAAATGGCGGAGCGATTTCTGCATATTGCACCTTTAACATACTGTAGGTGAATTATCCTATGGGAAAGGGTTATAATGTATTGCCTATGAATAACACCGTAAGCTGTAACAGATGAACAATGATAGGCTGATATGATAATACATTTAAGTGAGTCACTTAATAGCATGTACTTTCAGATTTCTTCAACACACATGGACAAATCCTGTGCGTATGTTCTCTTTTACACTGATTGTTTTAGATCAATGACTGGCACAAATGTAATTCCATATGATATTGCCCAGCAGAATACTACTGAATACTACATCAACAGAAAATGGTGCAAAATCACAAGTAGGTCACTGAGCGATTTATTTGAGAAAAAGAGGGGGGTGGAAGAGAGGGGGGGAAATTGGGTCATGCTGAATGCAGAATGATGCAGAGGCAGATGGATGTTTGGGGAAGCTCTGTCAGAGATGCCATGTGCGTAAAGCGGTTGGTCCCCCTTAACATCAGTGGTGAATTTACTAGGAATCAAAAGGAACAAAAGGGTAATCAAACAGAATGAAACGGCCAAGGAAAATACTTGATTTGTCCAACAGAAACTCTCGTTTTCGTAGCAAAACATTTTACGTTGCGAACCGTTTTGCTACAGTGTGCACAAATTGAAACACCACAGTATCCTCTCTCTGACTGTTGTGTTTGGGGAGGATCGAACTCTTAAAGCAAGGAGAAGGTGTGTGATTTGGCTAGCTGTGTGGAGAGACCATTCAGGCCAACATGAGCAGATACAGATGCTATAATCACCAGCTAGGGACGCAGTAGGAGTTATTATCACCAGCTAGGGACGCAGTAGAGGTTATTATCATCAGCTAGGGACGCAGTAGGAGTTATTATCACCAGCTAGGGACGCAGTAGGAGTTATCATCACCAGCTAGGGACGCAGTAGGAGATATTATCACCAGCTAGGGACGCAGTAGGAGTTATTATCACCAGCTAGGGACGCAGTAGGAGTTATTATCACCAGCTAGGGACGCAGTAGGAGTTATTATCACCAGCTAGGGACTCAGTAGGAGTTATTATCACCAGCTAGGGATGCAGTAGGAGTTATTATCACCAGCTAGGGACTCAGTAGGAGTTATTATCACCAGCTAGGGACGCAGTAGGAGTTATCATCACCAGCTAGGGACGCAGTAGGAGTTATTATCACCAGCTAGGGACGCAGTAGGAGTTATTATCACCAGCTAGGGACGCAGTAGGAGTTATTATCACCAGCTAGGGACTCAGTAGGAGTTATTATCACCAGCTAGGGACTCCGTAGGAGTTATTATCATCAGCTAGGGACGCAGTAGGAGTTATTATCATCAGCTAGGGACTCAGTAGGAGTTATTATCATCAGCTAGGGACGCAGTAGCTAGTGCTGGTAATAATGTATTGACACTATCTAGTATCTGTATCGTATCTCTATATTTTTCTTCAATGTTAACAGTAAATACAGTAGATTTAGGGCTAAAACTCTCATCCGTAATATAGACGAATAGCCAGTTTAACCATTTTAGGATACTTAGCGCGCGCACACACGGCACCCAGTCAGTCTGTAGCTCCAGCTCTCTCTAATGAAATTGAAAGTGATATTCTGGTCATTGGAGAACATCAGTGTCTGATCCCACTGAGGGTCAAGGCCATCGATCTGTCCACAATGAACTGTTCTGTCAAACACTGGAGCTGAAATTAACGTGCACACACACGGACGCACGCACACACACACACACACACAAACAGATAGGGTACATAAACACAGAGGCACACTGACTTTACCTTCTACCTCTGTATTTATGTCACCTAATCTAGTGGGTAATCAGTGAAACCGTCAACACAATGTGTATGTATGTCAGTGTGTGTGTGTGTGAGAGGCTGTGACTTGTGTGTGAGTGTGCGTGCGTGCGTGTGAGAGGCTGTGACGTGTGTTTGTGTGTGTGTGTGTGTGTGTGAGAGGCTGTGATGTGTGTGTGCATGTGTGTGTTTGTGAGAGGCTGTGGTGTGTGTGTGTTTGTGAGAGGCTGTGGTGTGTGTGTGTGTGAGAGAGGCTGTGATGTGTGTGTGTGTGTGTGTGTGTGTGTGTGTGTGTTTGTGAGGCTGTGACGTGTGTGTGTGTGTGTGTGTGTTTGTGAGGCTGTGACGTGTGTGTGTGTGTGTGTGTGTGTGAGAGAGGCTGTAATGTGTGTGTGCAAACAGAGCTATATCATGAGTAGGCGGTGCACACGCGTGTTCGTGCTCCTGAAGAAATAAGACCACATGCTGCCATCAGCCATGTTGCCGAGCTGCTCTATGGCGTGTGCCAGATAGAGGGACATGGCTCCTCTCACCTCCACCCCTTCCTTACCGCTCACTTCAAAACACACACACACACACACGAACAAGCGTCATCCATGCACGCACACACACATGTATACACACACGCTTTATTCACACACACATACACACACACTTTAAAATGTCTTCCTATCCACCTATACATCATAGCAGAACGGAAATATGGCGTATGAGCCAACTTCCAATCCCATTCTACTCTCCAGTCAGCTACTGCTAGTCAGAGCTTATCTGGGAAGGCGACAGAGCACAACGTTCAGAGGTGGCCATAAAGCTGCTGTATTTGCATCGCCATAGAGACGTATCGTTCAGAATCATCTGCAATCAGTACAACTACAAACCTTGATGACGTCATCGGAAATTTCTTTATGGACATAACTATGTAAATGTGTAAATTGATGGCCTCCTGTTACACTGAAAGAGATTCATGTTGAAAAAAGGCATGTTTATCATGTGAAATTGCAGGAGAGCGTAAGGAATAGGATCTAGGATGAGTGGAGATTATTTTAACAGCACAGGTAGAGTAAGTGCAGTGCATCAGCACGATACAACAGCTACATAGAATAACGGCAAATCTCTGTTTCAAAATCAGCATGTACATTTTTTATGTTTGATTATTTTCTTAGGGGGTAGATCAGCTTTAATATTGCAGATAGATTGTAGCTTCTATACATTTACATTTACATTTACGTCATTTAGCAGACGCTCTTATCCAGAGCGACTTACAAATTGGTGCATTCACCTTATAGCCAGTGGGATAACCACTTTACACATTTTTATTTTTTGGGGGGGTTGGGGTGGGGTAAAGGGGGGGTTAGAAGGATTACTTTATCCTATCCCAGGTGTTCCTCTATCAATGTAATTGTCTGCATCATTTCCAATCCCCCATATATATTTTTTGTAAACACACACACATACATATACACACATACATACCCACATATATATAAATATACATACATATACACATACATGTAATATTAATTATATTTGCTTAAAGGATGTAATCATACAATGATGGTTTAGCTTAACTAAACAGCTTTATATTTAACCAAGGACATTTTCTTAATCAAATAGCGTATTATCTTTAATGATAATATTTCAAAATTGTATAGTAGGCCTATAAATTTTTTACATGCATTAATTTACTAAATTACTTGGGTAAATATTTATAAAATTGAGCCAAATTATTTCCTAAAATACTATAGGACTTCACAAAAAAACAGTTATCATGTCAAGATAAAACAAATAAATGATAATCATGTACATACAGTATTATAAATGTTTAAGAAAGAATTGTTTGGATTAGATCCAAAAGGCAGAATAAATTGATAGCGGGGAGGAGCTATGCCAGCAGCTGCACACAGACACAAACAAACACGCAACTCATCAAATTAATTCAAATCTGTTCTTCCCTACGAGTTGTCGAATGCATGTTGGTACAAAATGGCCTACAAAAATAGACTGAAATCTATGTAATGCCACATTAACACGCATAACAGCGGCTGGGGAGCACCAGTAGTTTCTAATGAGACTATAATCCAACCCAAATGCTGCCTACGGCTAATCTCTCCATCAGATTACCAAACCATGGAGGAGAGGAGCACTAAAAAAGAGACTGGAGGATGGGAGGATAGGATAGCAGGGAGATGTCTTCTCCTCCACTCTGTAACACACACAGAGACGCATGGGCTCATGGGTACGCACACATGCAACCATGTGCACATGTACACACACACATACACACGTATGTACACAAGAAAACATACACTCACTCACATTATGTAGGCCACTCACACACACACACACACACACCATGAGAGATAATTCACACTGCATCTTTAAATGTGGGAGAGCCCATAGAGGAAGTAGGTTAGATATAGGCCTACTGTAAAACACACTGCATCTTTAATGTGGGGGAGCAGCCTCTGAAGCTATACTGTATTAAGTAGGGAACTGCGCTTTGTCCCAAATGGAACCCTATTCCCTATGTAGTGCACTACTTTTGAAGCATTTACCCGACAAATTAATTTGTAAACATACACCACTGTCCGACATGCGTTCACACACGGAAATGGACAGAATGCACGTTTCCTCTCTCCATAAAGGCCGATAACGACGGCTAAAACCATCTACAAAGACTCACACACTTTAGTTTGGACATCAAATAATGCACTGCTCAGTCTGCTCCTTAACAAGTTCCAAACCAACACATGCGTTACCTATCAGCCCACTCCAAACCTCTAGGTAACACTACAGCTTAGTTCATGTGAAAAGACCTCAACATTTTCCTATGGCTATTCCATGTGTGACTGGATACGTTCACCACTAAACCCTGACACCTTCCGCCTGCAAGGCCGCTTAGAACGTCCCGATGATTGTACAAGAGTCTTTCTAGAGAACGGTGTGTGTGTATATAAATGTTTAATGCGTAGCATATGTTTATGTGTCTGCAAACAAATGTATAGGTGTATAATCTGTGTGTGTGTGTGTGTGTGTGTGTGTGTACGAGTAAGATGGAGAATGAATGAGAGAGTGAATACAGTAGTGAGCTTTCTGTACCTTTGATCTCTGTCTCCTAAAGATCTGACCCCATGGTGACTGCCTGAGGAGAAACAGACAGAATATTGAGCTCTCACAAAACAACATAGAATAAAACAAATTGGAGGGGGTTGGAAAAGCAGTTGAATTTAGCTCAAATACCTAACAGTTAGAATAAAACAAAATGGAGGGGGTTGGAGAAGCAGTTGAATTTAGCTCTAATACCTAACAGTTAGAATAAAACAAAATGGAGGGGGTTGGAGAAGCAGTTGAATTTAGCTCTAATACCTAACAGTTAGAATAAAACCAAATGGAGGGGGTTGGCGAAGCAGTTGAATTTAGCTCTAATACCTAACAGTTAGAATAAAACAAAATGGAGGGGGTTGGAGAAGCAGTTGAATTTAGCTCTAACACCTAACAGTTAGAATAAAACAAAATGGAGGGGGTTGGAGAAGCAGTTGAATTTAGCTCTAATACCTAACAGTTAGAATAAAACCAAATGGAGGGGGTTGGAGAAGCAGTTGAATTTAGCTCTAACACCTAACAGTTAGAATAAAACAAAATGGAGGGGGTTGGAGAAGCAGTTGAATTAATCTCTAATACCTAACAGTTAGAATAAAACAAAATGGAAGGGGTTGGAGAAGCAGTTTAATTTAGCTCGAATACCTAACAGTTAGAACAAAACAAAATGGAGGGGGTTGGAGAAGCAGTTGAATTAATCTCTAATACCTTACAGTTAGAATAAAACAAAATGGAAGGGGTTGGAGAAGCAGTTTAATTTAGCTCTAATACCTAACAGTTAGAACAAAACAAAATGGAGGGGGTTGGAGAAGCAGTTTAATTTAGCTCTAATACCTAACAGTTAGAACAAAACAAAATGGAGGGGGTTGGAGAAGCAGTTTAATTTAGCTCTAATACCTAACAGTTAGAATAAAACAAAATGGAGGGGGTTGGAGAAGCAGTTGAATTTAGCTCTAATACCTAACAGTTAGAACAAAACAAAATGGAGGGGGTTGGAGAAGCAGTTGAATTAATCTCTAATACCTAACAGTTAGAATAAAACAAAATGGAGGGGGTTGGAGAAGCAGTTTAATTAATCTCTAATACCTAACAGTTAGAATAAAACAAAATGGAGGGGGTTGGAGAAGCAGTTGAATTAATCTCTAATACCAGCAGTTACAGGCTCTCTTTAGGGTGGTATTATTTTTTCAACGACACAAATTCTAAGTCATTTAATTTTGTCTAAATAAACGCAATTTAGTGTGATAACGAGATTTCCTCCATGCCAAAAACCGGAGATCACAGGTTGTGGAGGAAATGTGTTTCAAATTGTTACAAGGCAATTGAAACGGGAGCCTGCACAGGGTTGGTGTCTCCTTCGAACATATCACACTAACAATGACCAAAAAAAGTATGTGTTTTCCACCACCACCACAAACCAACTCTTAATGACATGTGGAAGGAAGCCTTAGATGTTTGTCCTGTGTATGTGTCTATATGCAAAACATCGAATGTCATTTTTTCATTTAAATCATAATTTATGCAATCTCATCCCCTCAACACTTAGAGATTATTCTTGTATAATGAAAAGTGCTTTACAAATGTAATACATTATTATTATTATAACACTGCAAATGAAGTAAACAAGCAGCTGTCGTTGGTTATGCACCGCTGCAATATCATTTCTAGGAAAGAGAACATTTCAAGAATGCATGTATTGTTCACCCGTGCATTAGTGTTTGGCACAAATACATTTTCTTTGTGCCTGTCTGATACATAATACGAGGCCTTTGAAGTAAATTCTCAGCCGTGGTCTCTTTTTTTGGAATTAGACTAAAAACAAGTCAACACGACCAATTATTAAAATATGTAGAGCAATAACACAATTACATTGCCAATATGAATATTTGGGATTAACAAAATACGACACGGCAGCAGATAGGTAAATCGCGAACCTTAAATAGGCCACTATTTTCGAGCTACGTGGTTCAGCACAATGTGCTAGTAACGGAGGTACCATTATGAACAGAGAGAGGAGCAAATGGCTGAGAGGGAGGGCGTGATATGGGGGGCGAGAGGGTCCCTAGCAGATCGGGACGCTGCCTCCCTGCCTGTTTCCCGGGATCAGCTGATCGGTGTGGATGATGGTGTGGGCTAGGGTTCAGAGGTCAGCCCCTTGCATTGTCAGACGTCCCCTCCCCCCGACACACACACTCCCCTCTGCTACATTTACATACATTTATCATTTATCAACATTGCGCACTGCCTACCGCATCACCAGCAACCCCCCCGTGCATGCAATGTGTGTCCAGGATAGAGAGGCTCTCCCCTCCCCCATCTCCAGCCTAGCGTTAGGGCCTACCCCTACCCCCCCTACTAATCCCTGCCAGCTGGACACGTTGGCTAATCCCTCAGCACAGATCAGCTGGGCCACGCATCTCATCCAGGATGGGGCAGAAAGGCAGCGACGGGGTGTGTGTGTGTGTGTGTGGGGGTGGTGTCAAACGGAGAGCATAAATTGAAGCCCTGTGCCTGGGCTGCACGCAGTGTGTCTGTGTGTGAGCGAGTCGTCTGTACCTCCATTTCCCGCCTCCCTAGGATCCTTATATATATGTATATATATATATATATATATATACACACACCTTTCTCTGGGTTTATATATGTATGTATTTATATATGTAAATATAACATTTTGGGATTTTTTTTCTTGGTTTGTCCTGTGAGCAGAAACCAAATGGATTTTTTTGGCGGGGGGAAAGGGGAGGATTTTGGTGTTTTTAGGGGGGGGGGGGGGGGTAACGAATGAAATATCCCCATCTTCCTCTTTCCTACCCTCTCCTTTCTAACCCTGACTGCATGGGGGACACCTGCCTGCGTCCCATCCCCTCAGACCCCCTTCCAGCAGCACCCTGCACCCCTACCCCAGCCCCCGTGCACCCCTCTACTCCCGCCACAGATGGAGCGTCACAGGACAGAGACGCTCCACAACCAGAGGACCCCAGGATATGGAGGAAATACTCTCTCACCGCTTTTTCTCCAATAGGATATTATCTGAACCAACTGTCTTCTTCTCCTGCCTGATATTCTAAAACCAAATGGAATCGAGTGCATTGATCAAGATTTAAAGAAAAAGGAATTGTATATTATCACTAAGTGCCAGATATGGATCTTTGGCGTTTTCACACTATTATCATTCTCATTTCACATGTATTTATTCATTTATTTCTATGTATGTAGTAATTTAATTGAGGACAGTGCTTTTAAAGTATCTTGGTGTTTCGTTTTTGTGGTTTTCTTTCTGTGCTTGCGCACAGTGAGGAGAGAGAGAGAGAGCGAGAGAGAGAGAAATAGAGAAAGAGCGAGGGAGAGAGAGATGAGAGGAAGGGAATAGGATGTTGAGAGTGATGCCGATGTAACTAAATGCTTGTCTACATGCTTACTAACACCTTTACATGGACCATGGACTACAATCCTTTCACTAAGGATAACGCTTATAGGTTTATAGATTAGCATCCCGATCTTGCTATTTTATATACAGTGTGTGTCATCATCCTTTGTTATGCTACTACAGTACGAGCAAAGTCTGACTGCAGGAATGAACTAGCAAGCAGTTACTATGGCTGCTCTTTAGCTGTATGGTACAACAAAGGTACATTTCTCTGTGTGTGTGTGTCTCTCTCTCTCTCTCTCTCTCTCTCATTAAATGCTGTAGCAGTAGCATGCTAAAATATGATTTGTCAAAAACAGCATGAATGTTTATTTGATTGGATGTATCGTTTTTTTTCCCTTTCTGTACAGGTGTTGCTGATATTGCTTCTTCACATACATGCATGCATACATACAAACATGCATACATGCATACATAGACCAACACACTCACCACATATGCCGCATGCAGCGGTACGGGCATACGTATAGAGTCGATCTCTGCATGTATGTGTGTATAGTAGTGAGTCCTTGTATTTTTTCCGTGTTCCAAGGGGCTGCATGTATGTTTGCATGGGATTAACTTGCGATGTGCTTCGACGTGACCGCACCAGAGCCACGAGGACAGCTGAAGAGAGGAGAGAGGGATGAGAGAGTCAAACCACATGAGTACGGATGGAATAAACCAGAGAGGACTGACTAAAAGTACTAGAATATGTGCACATAGCTGCAGCAGAGGGGTGCAATGCAGACAAACCTCTACATAGGACAGAGAAGAAAATAGGTGCGAAAAGGAGAGAGCGAACGTGAAGCGAAAAGGCGAAGGACTGAGAGAAAGTGACAGCGAGCTATAGGGACAGAGAGGATGAAAAGGAGGAGAAGAGGAGGTTGGAACTTGGGTTTGAGCTCTTTGTGTTCACAGTGGACCTTGATTTAATTTCAATACAATTAAGGCACGCGGTGAATGCCAAGAGAGGAGCCATGGACGTCACACTCTTACTCTCACCTGAGAGACCAGCGAGCTGAACCAGCGAAAAAAAGATAACGAGCTAGTAGCAGAGAGAGAGAGAGAGATACGTATGTAGGGTACCGCCATGGCCAAATTGACAGAGGGATCAAGCCAGGGTTAGGGCCAGTGTAACCGCGGACCATGTGGCAAAAAGTGGAAATCAAAGGGCCTTGTTTATGCATAAGCATGCACATGCCTCCAAGGTGCATGTGCCCCATCTGAGAGAGAGAGAGAGAGAGAGAGAGAGAGAGAGAGAGAGAGAGAGAGAGAGAGAGAGAGAGTGGGAAGGAGAGAGAGAGAGGGGTACACTCAAATGATGCCTTATGCTTCAGTGCCCCTGTCCCAACTAGAACTAGTGCTCATAGGATTTAGAATGACAGCGGTGTAGCCTAGCTAACTGTGCCCTAGTTGTTGGGGCACTAATAATTGACAGGATTTAGTAAACCAGTGTAGTACCCAAATTGATTTAAAGGAGAACTGGTTGGTGAATCTACTTATGTTTGGCTCATAGAAAACCCATCTCCAGCTAATCCTATACAGGCACAGGCCCACAGCATTGCAAGTTAAATCCTACTCAACAGATATGCCCTTGCATTTTGGATGACCAAATATTGAAATTATGACCAGTATTTTTGATAATTGTAAGTATCGTTAATAAAGCAGCCATGTCGAGAGACACCGCTGTTTGTTACACGTTGTACATTTTCCAAATGGTTCCAAGAAAGACACCAAAGGCTGTGATTTGAACTAGCCTAGGGCGCCAACACCAGCAATTCATAAGGAAATAGACCTATCTATTATTCCCCAATTCAATACACAACTACATTTTAAATACACAACTACATTTGCAAAGCAAGAGCGACCGATGTTGACCGCTGACCTAGATATGAAAATGTTGCAGGCTAAATAATCTGCATAAAACGACGCCAATACAAACAAAATCAGATTTCAAACACAAAGGTACAACACATTTTCATTTACACACGTTATGTGACCCTATCATCAGTAGCCTACGAATTATAATGTATTTAAAATGTAGGCCTACCTGTGCTCAAAAGACACGTAGAAGGCAGACATTTGCCAAACGCTGAAAACAACCAGAACAGTTAATCCAACATTCAAGTGCATGGGTGAGATTAGATGAAATCTAAATACATGATAGCCTACAATTTCATTATAAATGTGTGCTTCGTTTAAAATTGTAATCAATTTAAACAAGCATAATACATAGGGTAACGATTTCACTATTTAAAATGGAGGTTTACGTAAATATTAGCCTATCTTGGAGGCTACTTCGTCTAATCGCCTAATGGGCCTACTTTTTTCTAGAATCCATAGATCACCCTGAAGCCTATTCACTCAGGGCACGTGCCGCTCATGTCGCGAGAGGTAAAGGCGGCAAATAGGCCCATGTATTTAGCCAATACTTCATTGTGCATTTTCCAAACACTGTTGAAAGAACAATAGAATGAACAGAGGGCAATACGGTGTCACTGGTGTTGACCCTTGGTGTGGTAAGCAGTTGACAGATGATTATGGCGGAAGAATAACTGCATAAAAGGATAAAGGCCCTTTTGTCATAATATGGTCTGCTCATTTGGAAGCAGGAGACGGGGATATTAACGTCGGCTTTATGACGGAATAAATGCAGCAGATTGGGTGTTTGGGTGTATTGCTGAAACTGGATAATGCAAAAGTAGACAACTACTTAAATAATCAGATAAAGGCCTATTGACACAGCACACGGGGCCAACTGATATTCAGCATATCGCACTATTTGCAGAATTAAAGCCTTTCCCTCCCTGTGCAAAACTAAAGGGATGCTATTTGAAGATAAGGTCTCATAGGGCAGGGGACCATAATTTGCTGATTCAAATTAAAAGAACAGGCAAAATGCAGCAATACAAGTACCCTATATATAGGCCACAAATAGAACATATTTTTTGTTGCAATCTTCAATTGCCTACACGGTGCACTCTTATTATAAATAGGTTACAGCCATTAAAAAGAATGCCCAGCGTGTAGAAAAAGATGAGTTAGGCCTATTGGATTAATGTAAACCTAATTACATTGTAAATATGACATCCACGCCAATATGTAGCCTAATAGTGTCTTTAAAATGAAATAGCCCTAAATATTGGCTTAACATAACCTTGATAGGCTATTTGGTTTCGAAGAAGCAGCCTAGCCCAGAAGAAGTGCAACATCAGAGCACATCATGATGAAAATGACGGTAGGACTATAGCTTTGTCGAATTTGTGATAAAGCAGAATATAAAAGAGAAAAGTGTGACGTTTAAAATCACTTAAATTGCCCTAAATAATAAATAATGTATTTCAGTATAGTTTAAGAGTTTAAGAGAATATATTGGAGATTTAAAACCATATTCTCAGTTCTTCTATAATTTACCCTCAAATCAAACATGCCTTAGGCTATCTTTTTGTTGTTGTTGTTGTGAAAAACTTTTGAAGAAAGAACAATTCCTATAGCTACTGAATCTAAACGACAAAAGAGTCCCACGTTTAGGACTATTCTGACACGAAGTAGACTACGCCTATGTTCAAAAGAGAGCAAAATAAAGAAATAATAATTTTGAGATGTAAATTCGGGTCGGGGTTAGACATGGCGAAGCGTAATAAAGAAGTAGATGGATTACTTTATAATAATCAGGTGCGCGTGTGGTTGCTGAGCGCGAAAGGAACGATCTGACAAAACAGCAATGAAATATGCTTAACCTGACCTTGTATTTCAAAGTAAAAATAAGAATGCACCTGATTTATTAGTAATTTAAAACAATTTCATAACAACCACTTAAAATGATAATAATAATTTACAATGTAGACCTGTATATTATAAAAAATAGCCTAATCATATTCAATAATGTCCAAATAGGAAATACATTTTTATACGGTCTCCAATTGCCTACAATTAATTTCAGAATAATCGACCCTTCAACCGAAGAACCATACATGTGCTTTCATTTTCAGATGATTAGGCTACTGATTTTGTATTTTAGCCTATACATTAACTGTAATCTCCAGAATGCTCAACTGGCATGGAAATGTATTGTCTATTTTATTTATAGTCTGTATGGAATGTCAAGACTAGATTATTCATATTGACTATATAGACCTATAATCAAGCAATAAGGCCCAAGGGGGTGTGGTATATCGCCAATATACCACGGCTAAAGGCTATTCTAAAGCAAGATGCAAAGTGGAGTGCCTGGACACAGCACTTAGCCGGTGGTATATTGGCCATATACCACAAACCCCCGAGGTGCCTTATTGCTATTATAAACTGGTTACCAACATAATTAGAACAGTAAAAATAAATGTTTTGTCATACCCGTGGTCTGATATACCACGGCTTTTAGCCAATCAGCATTCGTTTGAACCACCCAGTTTATAACTAGAATTATAAATTGGGTGGTTTGAGCCCAGTTTATAATAGCAATAAGGCACCTCAGGGGTTTGTGGTATATGGCCAATAATGGCTTTATCCACCCTAAGAACAGCCCTTAGCCGTGGTGTATTGGCCATATATCAAACCCCCTCAGGCCTTTTTGCTTAAATTTAGACCTACCATATCACCCACATTTTCCAAAACAGAGAAGTATGGTTATTTGTTGGAAGGGTTGGCTATGTGGATAAAGTGTGCACCATTGTCACAATTTAACAAATAAAAAAGGTACCATGATGAAACAGTTTTTTTTTTTTTTTTACACTGAATGATTTGAGAACACACACCTAACCATCACCACCACCTTAGAGATGGGAAGAAAGGAGAGCCCCTATGAGGAAATATTCAACCAAGTAAAATTCTATAACCTATGAGAAAAATTTTTTGCACGTGTAGCTAAAATAAAGCCAGTGGGAAAGAATAAAGACAAAGAAAGAATAAAGACAAAGAAAGAATAAAGACAGAGAGAGAGAGACAAAAAGCCCCCCTAGTTGACAGTAGGGGCAGTTATCATCCTCCTTCGACAGCGAAGACAACCAAGCAGCTTTTCCCACAGGCAAGGTTGTTCTTATGCATGCTGCCTTATCCCCACCCCCGGTTTATTTTCTTCTCCTTCTTCTTCTCTTTGGGCCCAGTTCCCCCTCTCTTTCATGGCCTTTCATTTGCATCCCACCAAGGGCCAAGGAGTCCCCAGAGAGGAGCGGATAAGGGTCATCGGAAGCCCCCTTGGGTTACATGTTTCACACCCCAACCGCAGACTCCTCGACGCGTGCCGCCAACCCCCACCCTCGCCCACTAAGCCCCCACCCCCTCGCAAGTAACAGCCTCCGTCAGTGAGACTGGAGAACACTGACAACTTGTTTCTCATTGCCGACTGCAGACTAGGCGATTCATGGATGATGTCATGAGTCCATGGTGAAAATGTGTCATCAAACAGAATAATGTGAAAGCATGTAGCCTCGTCTAGAACACAGATGCACTGTGCAGTTACGTGGTTTAGGCTCAAGTTAGCCCATGAGAATGACTGACAGAGCAGCACACAAGCGTTTGAACCAATATCATCATCTTTTCTTGCTCACCATATTCCACACCGTCAGACTCAGAAGGAACTCTGTTGACATTCGTGGTCCTCTGTAGCTCAGCTGGTAGAGCACGGCGCTTGTAACGCCAAGGTAGTGGGTTCGATCCCCGGGACCACCCATACACAAAAAAATGTATGCACGCATGACTGTAAGTCGCTTTGGATAAAAGCGTCTGCTAAATGGCATATTATATTATTATTACATTTGAAGGAGGTCTAGTTGCCATAGTCAATGTAGGTCACCTAGGGGTATCCCGAGGAACTGCTTACCTATATCGAATGAAAGGCAATACAGACAAGTTTAAATAAAACGTAGACAATACATGTTCACACGTGGTCCGTATTTGCATACATGAGAACTCATCCCGTGGTGAACAAATCAAGAAGTGAAAGGGTCATATTCAACAGCCGTCCGCACATTTCTACATAGGCCTGCTGAACGCTCAAACAACCTTATCTGATGACTCCTAATCAATGTCTTAATTTAATTTCGTGATACTCATGGTTTTAAAAGAAAACGTGGCCCATCGTCTCCTTCAAAAGTGGAAATTGTTGGCGTGACTGCATGGTCAGGTAGACTAGAGGCCTCCAACTCAACTCTGGACCTCAAAGCCAGTTCCACTGCATTTTCCCCCCATTGTTCCACTCTAATCAGGGACTGATTTA
The DNA here is from genome assembly GCF_020615455.1 of Coregonus clupeaformis. Taxonomy (NCBI): domain Eukaryota; kingdom Metazoa; phylum Chordata; class Actinopteri; order Salmoniformes; family Salmonidae; genus Coregonus; species Coregonus clupeaformis. Next base: position 238,846 of record NW_025533462.1, read on the forward strand.
GACATGGGACACCAGGTGTGTGCAATTAATTATCAGGTAGAACAGAAAACCAGCAGGCTCTAGAACTCAGTGTAAGCGTTGAGTACCCCTGGACTAGAGAATGCCTGGCTGTTTCATCTCCAGCACTCCCATTATGCTGACCCAGGGCATGACAACGGACTCAAATAAATGTTTGTCGCCACCCAGTGGCCATTATGTATATCTATCTCACCCGCCATTTTCTATGAGCTTGAAGCTTGTGGGGCATTTAAGCCCTGAACCACGCTTGACAGACGGCCTGTCTCACAGGCTGCATGCTGCCCCCAAGACCAAAGCCAATCGAAGCAGGGCTGCTTAGCAAGAAGTACAGCTAGTCTTGTGAGCTAGCTAACTAGATAGTCATCTATGCTGGTTGTTAGCTTGCATAAGTGACATGTGTATAATTCTAAAAATGGGGCACTTTTTTTGTGGACAATATTTAAAATGTCAAAAGTGGATGAGCTCCATTCCTGACAGGCTGATCAGATTCAATAGCAGCCTCAGAGGCTGATAAGTTAGGATGCTACTATATAGGCTGTTTCACTAGCAAAGCTCCTCGCAGGCAGATTAGCATTCAAAGTGCCTTATAGGGCAGATGCATATCTGATCCAGTGGGATCATATGCATCAGCCTATAAGGCACTTTGACTGCTAGGAACTTCGCTCATGAAACATCCTACAAGGCAGCATCCTGACTCATCAGCCTCTGAGGCTGCTAATGAATCTGATCCAGTGCTGAGACTGAAAGGGAATCTGATCAGCCTGTCAGGACTGGAGCTCACCCACTCTGTAAATTAAAATATTATCCATAAAAAAAATATGAAGTGTCACTTAAAATTATACACATCAGTCATACAAGCTACCAACCAGCATATATAACCATCTAGTTCACAAGAGTAGCTAGCAAAGTTAGCTTGCTAAGAATGGCTCCGGTCTTGGGGCGGCACGCAGCCTGGGAGATAGTTCCATGTCAGGCGTCGTTCAGGGCTTAAATTCCCCAATAGCGCATTGCTCTGCTTCCGAATTGGGGAATGCAATTGCAGTGAATGTGCTCGTCTGAAAATAAGACATTTCAACATAATGAATGCACACAAAGGCTGTGGTAGTCCAATTATGCTCTTTTGCCAATCAGAAATGGGCTGCCTGCGTAAAACGCAGCCAAATAGGCTTCAAGCACAGTCCGACTTGTGAGATGATGGATGAATGGGTGGTCTGCGCAGTATCTATCCTCGGACAAAGAGAATTCTTGATTTTCAGATTCATCATCAGTATCCTGTTGATTACACCTAAGCTACATGATGGGCGTCACATTGAGAATCAATGCAGTGACAATAGGCTAAATATACTGTACAGAGTGTACAAAACATTAAGAATACCTTCCTAATGACCTTGATTTTAAATAAATGATTGGGGGGGACAAATCGGACCCGTTGTGGGGAGTGGCAATACTGCTTATGGATCAGTGCGATGGATGCATTTTCACAGTTTTTGAAGTACTGTACATTTACATCATTTAGCAGACGCTCTTATACTGTAATTATACCATAAGTTACAAGAGGTCTAATTTCTGGGCCATAACGTGAGCGACAAGACAAAGCATACCGATTATCCTAAACATTAATGTTGAGTGACACTGCACCGAAGTGAATTCAAGATATGGAAAGTGTGTTTCTCACATCTGTGCTAATACTATACAGGTTGTTTCACCAACATATTTTAACAGCAAGATGCCTCCATAAAAATAGGCCTACATGTTCAGCATCTCTAATTACAAAATCCAAATCTCCCTTGACTGAAATATCCAACTGTAGGCTGAAATTCACTCCAAGATTTAACAGTAACATTCTTAACAGTGACCCAAGATCTAGTAGATGCGGAGTTCAGCACAATGAAAAGACCACAAGCATGAAAACAGCAGCACATTGGAATCAGCTACTGATACCACTCAAGATTATACTGGCCTAATAACAGATTAACAACGCTGCCCTTAACAAAACCCCTGTAGTTTAGTTTCAAGAAGAGAAAATAGCAAGCTTGACTTTATTATGCCACAGAGAAAAGCCAGTAGTTTCTTCACCAACATTGACATTCTGCAAGGGTGGTGTTATGGTTGAGCAGCCAATAGAGGGGCACGGTGGAAAGGGATAGTGGTGGTTAGTGGTGCAAAGAGGGGTGTTTGGGGTATAATTAAGTGTGTGTGGGGGAATAGGGTTTAATTACCAAGTAATTGTTGTTTTGTAATAAAACATTCATTTACCCTTTAAAAAAAACATAACAGAAAAAGGATGCACAAAGCATGAAAAGTGCTTACAGTCAAACAAGGGGAATGCACACGAGTTCTTGCTGAGTATACGACATTTATTACTTTGAACTGATTAATAGAAAGAGTGGGGCAAGGACACTCGCGTCGACGCGGTCTTTAAGAAAACGGAAGGAAGATGAGGAAGAAACAAAGATGGCGGGAGGAAAGCAGCTCATGGAAACATCAATAATAAACCAGTCCAAGAAAGAGGGCAAATAAGTTCTGAAGACCGCAAACAGGGCCCCATTTCGTACAATTGTACATAAAATTATACAATGACCAAGGCTAAACGTAACAATTATTTTTGCTTTCAACTCCCCCCCTCCCACAAACTTAACCCACTCTCCCCACACACTCTCTGCCCAACACAAAAAATAAACAGGGTCATCTCGAACATTCGGTTTAGTTCTTTCTTTTTTATATATATATAACAGATGGAAGCATATGAAAAAGAAACTTCTTGAAGGGTGCGATGACGAATATCCACTGAGGAGGAGACCCCCCCCCCCCCTTGTCCTGATTGGATGATTTAATCTCCCACAGAAGGAGGGAGGAGGGGTTTACAAAGAAATTAGACAAATGGCCCGCCTGGACTTCCGGCCACTAAATGTCCACTAGAATTTTGCATGAGAGGAACTACAGACTTGCTCTCGGGGACTGTAAAAACAGGCGGGGGGGAAGCATATGAGGAAGAAAAAAGCATATGTAGTGGATTGGTGGTGGGGGGGTGTAGAGAAAAAAATAGATTCACCTAAGGATGCTATGCATTAAAGTTGTAGTCCTATGAATAATAATTTCTTTTTATTTTACTACAAGTTCGAAGTCAGTCTTTTAAAGTAAAAAGAAATCAAGAAAGTCTTCATTTTGTTTTGTTTTTTTGTCCTTGGTTAAATTTTTACCCCATTTAGAATTTCTTGAAAGATCTGAATGTGATGGGGTTGGAAAGGGGAAAAAGAGGGGTCATTGCAGTCTTTTGCCCAAAGCAGTGACTGCTACTTGACACGTCCTTGGCGCTCCTGTGGGACACAAAGAAAATTACACTTCAGTTTGGGGACTCAGAGATTGAGCTTTTCAGTAAAACAAAATGTTGCAGATCATATTTGTATGTATCCAGTGGGCATAGTTACCATGCTCCCATCAATGGATGTAAGAGAGTGGAGGTTGTGGTTCTTCACATAACATTTAAAAAAAACAGAAACAAAAAGTTTCCACCACCCTGAGAACCCATATCTACTGGTACCAAGACAAGCATATCTCCCTACCGCCAGGTCCTAACAGTCCCACAGAGTAGTTCTACATGAATACACAACAGAATGTGTATAGTCTACAACAGCGGAAGGCAACTAGATTCAGCAGTGGGCCGATTTTTGTCGGAGCATATGGTCGGGGGCCCGGAACATAATTATAGTACTCTGTACACTGCAAATTGACCACAACTAAGCCCAAAAAGAGTAAATCAATGATTTCATATCGATTACATTGAAACGCGATCACATTTTTTTTTTTTTTGGGAATACTTGGGAACAGATTTCCTCATTTTTTTTTTTGCTGAATTCCGGAATACTTGGGAACAGATTTCCCCCATTTTATTTTTTGCTGAATTCCTAGTGATTTTAAATGTTTTTTTTTTTTATAGCAAAACTAAAATAGTCTAAAAAATTATATGTTTTATTTTTACTAAAAACGTTTGGTGGGCCTGGCCTATAACATGCAGTTCTGACCACATGCAGTTCTGACCACTTTCAGACATTTGCAATACTCATCTGGTGAGACATGGGACATTTGTCACCATCCAGTCAAGAGTAGCACATCTACATGTTGGTCCCTTTGAGACAAAGGGACTTTAACTTGATGAAATGTCCTCCAATTTAAAAAAACAAAATAACTAAAAAGGCCTTCCTACACTGTACGTCAGATTCTGTCTTTTACAATTATTACGTCACACTGTGCATTGTTACGAAATTAAAATCTTGATATCAACCTGGCCAGATTGTACGATTTGCTTCAGTTGTCTCGTCACATTCAGCAATTGACTTGCGAGGCTACGTCAACTGCAGCGGTGCATCTGATCTACTACGCACGCGCCAGCACCGCAAGCCTCCCTCTATGCGCGAGTAAAATGAGTTCGGAAAAACCGCAAGCATCTTAAAAAGTTACAACTTTGTCCGAACTCAAATAAGCTTCCCAAAAATATGCAATAGCGGGCCATTTGTGGTAGAATGTTTCTTTTCATTGGCGATTTTTGTGCCATCAGGTAGCCTGATTTCAGATGTCTTGTAAAACAAGAGTATTAGGGAAATCATTCTCCTTGCAAAGCATGTAAACGTTTAAATGAAGCCGTTGTATTAATCTGACTACTTACAATATCCATAGTGTGCTTACTCAGTGCCGGACGTGTTCCTGTTGGTCAGTCACCGGGATAGGCTCGTAACACCAGCCACACTTTGTGAAAAGACAGCGAAAGAACTTTGGTCGGAGCATACGACTGCACGTAGTGGTATTTGAATCGTCAGACCTAGACCCTGTCACACGGAACGAGCAAAGACGTCCGACAATAGTTTACGACGTAAGAATTTGCCCACGATGTGGACATTTTGTCTGGGGCTGGAAAATCGTGCCATAATACGGTTAAAATCATATGGTCTGCGTGGGTCTAACAGGGGAGCAGAAAAACTGTCGGTTTTTAGATGCTACACTGGACGCATAATTTTTTTGCCAGAGTGAGCCACTTTATCAAGCCAAGTGTAGAATTCTTGTAAATAATTTATTGAAATTAAGAGCGACACATCTAATGTAGCAGGCCTGTTAAGACTGGGTTTACACTCCACCAAGTGTTGTCCGTAACAAAACCTCACCGACACTTAAGTAAAGTCACAAATTATGGCATGCAGTGTATGGTGAAGTCTCGAAGCGATTGCGGAGCCTCTACGGAGTACACCTAATGGAGAGTAAATCCACACTACGGTTAGGCTATTACAAGAGCAAGAGAGTTAAGTGGGGGCTAGGGCGTTACCTGAAGTCTGTAATGACTCCTGCTGGGGTTGGGGTTACTGGGGTACGGCTCGCTACCCTGGACCTCCACCTGGTAACAAAACATCATCAGGCTTTAGTTAGGAACAAAACAGGAAGGACGGGAAACCTCCATCAATTTTGGGCATACATGCATCAACAGCTTAATTGATTTACAGTAAGTGGACTCAGGTCTCGAATTGGATATAGATGAAACATTACATTTGAATCATAAAAATCAGTCAACCCCGATCAGTATCTAAAACATTAACATTTTGTTTCATTGGTAAGTTATACAGCAAAGATCATTGGTAATTTGAAAGCTGTCAGTATCAATGTGTTGACCACAAAACTAAGATAAACACATTTCTCGATTGTCTAGATAAGAGGAAGCTGCAGTTAACTCAGTGACATAAGTTTCTTTGACAACTAGTAAATATGAAGTCTTTTCAGGATATGTATGGGGAGTTCGCTGTGAAATAGATGGAACAGAGTAAATAGGCATTTTAACGTCATAGATTAAGCCGGTTGTAACTTGTGGAATAGACACCGGCTGGAACGCGGTTTTAACCAAATCAGCATTCAGGATTGGAACCACCAGTTGTATAAATGTGAAATGCCTCCAGGTGCAGTGCAGTTTCCTTGTCGCAGTAAATAATGCAGACAGTGTTTTGCACTCACAGCCTCAGTCATGCAATGTTGAGATACTGATGGAAAAGGATGCTACGTCTCTAAAGTAACTGTCCAGTGTTTCCAGATTGCTATGAAATATGACCTATAATTCATTACAATATGAGTGAAATAATTGCAATTTTTTTTTAAAGGAAAACTGTTAAGCAGCTTTTCTGTGTTGGAATGGTGTGGGCATACCCCAACAGTATGGTGTGGGGTATTGAGAGTAGACTGCTGATTGGCCAGCTCATCCTCCTAAGGAGGATTACATTATCTTCAATGAGGAAAGAGCAAGCATTTTCTTTTTACTGATTGAGGGGTTTTTGTAGTGTTTTCTCCAATTTACACTTAGGCCACAAATACAAGCATAGGATGAGTCAACCACATTATTTGGATAGGAGTTAACAGAATAGGAACTGTGAGATTTTCACTGGACAGTTACTTTAAAAAAATAAATTGAATGTCATCGGATACCACTATGTAAGGAAGCATGGTTTGAGTTTCCGCAAAATAAGACTGAAGGAAACATACGAGACAGAAATTAAATTTGCAACATTGTCGGAACAGCAGGTCTCAATGGAGTATTAAGCGAAACAGGACTGTCCAATATAACCCAATAGCTAGGCCTGTTTCGATGTAAGGAAAGCTGCTTCCTCTTCAGAGCTGACAAACCAGCACTCTGTAGTCTGTATAAAAACAGTCGGTAATACATAGCGATACAGACCTACAGTGAGTCCACCCCTTTCTAACAATAATCAGTATTATGATGTACACAGCTCCAGTCAGAACCCGAGCTAGCCTATAAGCACCTCAAATAGAGCTGTCCCGGTCAACTGTAAGTGCTGTTATTGTGAAGTGGAAACGTCTAGGAGCAACAATGGCTCAGCAGCCAGTCGTAGGCCACACAAGATCACAGAACGGGACCGCCGAGTGCTGAAGCGCGTAAAAATCATCTGTCCTCAGTTGCAACACTCACTACAGAGTTCCAAACTGCCTCTGGAAGCAACATCAGCACAAGAACTGTTCGTCGGGAGTTAAATGAAATGGGTTTCCATGGCCGAGCAGCCGCACACAGGCCTAAGATCACCATGCGCAATGCCAAGCATCGGCTGGAGTGGTGTAAAGCGCACCGCCATTGGACTCTGGAGCAGTGGAAACGCGTTCACCATCGAATGCATAGTGCCAACTGTAAAGTTTGGTGGAGGAGGAATAATGGTCTGAGGCTGTTTTTCATGGTTTGGGCTAGGCCTCTTAGTTCCAGTGAAGGGAAATCTTAACGCTACAGCATACAATGACATTCTAGACGATTCTGTGCGTCCAACTTTGTGGCAACAGTTTGGGGAAGGCCCTTTCCTGTTTCATCATGACAACGCCCCCGTGCACAAAGAGTGGTCCATACTGAAATGGTTTGTCGAGATTGGTGTGGAAGAACTTGACTGGCCTGCACAAAGCCCTGACCTCAACCCCACACCTTTGGGATGAATTGGAATGTCGACTGCGAGCCAGGCCTAATAGCCCAACATCAGTGCCCAACCTCACTAATGCTCGTGCCTGAATGGAAGCTAGTCCCTGCAGCAATGTTCCAACATCTAGTGGAAAGCCTTCCCAGAAGAGTAGAGGCTGTTATAGCAGCAAAGGGGACCAACTCCATATTAATGTGGTCCTCTGTAGCTCAATTGGTAGAGCATGGCGCTTGTAACACCAGGGTAGTGGGTTCGATCCCCCGGACCACCCATACATAAAAATGTATGCACACATGACTAAGTCGCTTTGGATAAAAGCGTCTGCTAAATGGCATATTATTATTATAATAATGCCCATGATTTTTGAATGAGATTCGACGAGCATGTGTCCACATACTTTAGGTCATGAAGCGTAGGTTAATGGCCATTGAGACTGAAGGACCAATGTAAACATGCATTTCATAATGTGAACAGAATCCTCCGTAAAGAATGAGGGTTATGTTTCGGATAACATGACGTCGAGACTGAGCATAATAATGTATATTCTAATTATTTGGGGAGTCATTATAAAAGGTTCAACGACAAAATGCATCTTGGTAATCACAAGTGACTGCTGGCATTTTGTTAACTAGACTTGCAAAAACCTTCCCACTTCACCTTTTAAAAATGTATATGGCAGTCCCTCCAGGATTGTGCGACTGCATAATTTTTTGCTAATCAACTACCGCATATTATGCGAGGGCTTGCAAATTTGACTAATCGCCGCACTATTACCGCATATAAATGTCCAATCACCACACTACAAAAACAGGGCTCACAATGTTAACTATTCCCCATGCTTTTACCGCATAAAATGCCTCAATAAAGCAACACGTCAACAAACTTTTCTCCCCAGTCAGCGCATGTGACAAATTCGACAAAATCATCGCAAATTGCCATGCAGAACACAGTGTCACAACATTCGCAGCAAAATCAAGCATTTTGGTCCGCAACCATCACAAAACAACACTGCAGAATCCTGGAGGGACTGATATGGTGACATACAGTAGCCTATATAATTAGAGCATTGATTGGTAGGCCAAGTGTCTGAAAAAGTCCCAACAGTAACAAATGCATCAATTCCTAATACATAAGGGGGATACATTTCCACAAGGATCATCAATTAGATACCGAATTGGAAATAAACATTACATTTCATATGGACACACCTGATCAACACTAAGGTCAGCATTCATAATTCACAAATCCATGTGAGATAATAAATCTAACATGGAACTTTTAAAATATTATAACTGGGATGTTCATGCACTTTGTTTCTGGCATATCCAAATTCTCTGTAGGAACGGCACATTGTAAGATGAACACACATATAAATGACTGATAATCTATTTCAACTATTGCACTCTTCAACTGGATTTTTGCTCTTGACATGCTCTCAGGACCTTTGCGCACAGACCCATGGCTTCGCATGCCTCTCCCCAGGCACACAACCCAAGGTGTAGGCCTATTTATTTTCCCAGACGGGTGGAGGGCAGGCCTTTACCTTTTTCACACAGTCCTCCTCCTCCTGGCGCTTCTCGTAGTGGGAGAAGTCGTCAAAGATGGAGGTGGTGTGCTTGTAGCCGGCGATGATCTTCAGCACCTGCCGTGCCTTGTCCAGAGGCACCTCCTGCGTGTCCCGTGAGTTGGTCACTGGCTTGTTCTCGTTGTTCTCCAGGCGGATGTGCCGCAGCTGGCTGTTGGGAACGTCCTTAACGAAGATCCAGCGCACGTCAAAGCGCCCCTTCCACTTGTCCTGCGACCACACGCCGGCGCAGGTATTGTAGTCCACTGGCGAGCGCATCTCCGCCACGCCGCAAAAGTGGCCGCTGCCGTTGACGCTGAAGAGCAGGTAGAGGGGGCCCTTGGCGCCCAGCGAGCGGTAGGCGGCGTCCAGCCGCTTGTTGCCGTGCTCCGTGCTGCACCAGATGTTGTACTTGATGGAGCGGTGGATGTCGTCCTCTGAGTAGCTCTTGATGATGAACACACGCCCCTGCTTGAGGTTCCAGTCAAAGTCCTTGGGGTTGTAGTTGTTGACCAGGCGCAGCTTCTCCAGCACTGGGTGGGGCTCCGAGGGCACCAGCACCCCACCCAAGCCCGAGTTGGGAGGCGACTGCCCCGCCCCACCCCCGGCATCCCCAAACCCGTTGGCACGGTTCCGTGGAGGGACCCAGCGGGTGGGCTGAGAGGGCTGGGTGGCAGGCGGAGGGCCCTGGGAAAGCTGCAGCTGACCCCCTATGCCCTGTTGTCCGTTGGAGGGAAATTGGTGCTGCCCCAGCTGGGCCGAAGAGGCCACCAACTGTCCGTTGCTGAGGGGCAGTTGCGGGGTCCCTCCGGCCATGGTGCCGGGCTGAGGGGAGGCCTGGTTGGGCGGCTGCCCGTTGTTGGGGAGAGGCGCCTGCTGGGGGGTGGACGCTTTAGGCATGGTCCCCTTGTTGTCCCAAGTGCCAATGTCCATGTTGTGTTTGATGGGCGGAGGGGGCAGGTTGGTCCCAGTTATGCCCCCCTTGGTTTTCAGCTTGGGCTGCGGCTTGGCCGGCTTGCTGGCAATGTCCGCCCAGGAGGCGGGCTTGGCGGGGGCGATGGACACGGGGGGCAGTGGCATGCTGGGAGCTCCACCAGAAACCTGGCTGTGGCCTAGGGGTCCCCCGGGGAGGCCAGAGCCCACCACCTTGGGGGCCCCCATGTCCCCAGCACCGCCACCAATCTTAAGTCCAGCCATGCCCTGGTCCAAGCTGTTCATGCCAGGGGCCTTGTTGAGGGGCTCGTTCTGGGTGAAGGGGGACTGTCCGTCGATCATGGCGCCCCCTAGCGAGCTGGGCGCGTAGGCGTAGCTGCTACTGTAGCCAGAACTCTGTGTAGACTGTCCCTGAGAGCTGTTGTTGCCCCAGGCAGAGAAGTCTATGTTGCTGGGGAAGAAGTTGAAACTGTGCTGGCCCAAGAAGTGGTTGCTGCCCAGCGGGCCGGGCTGGCCGAACATGGCGTCGGGCAGGAAGTGATGCTCCCCGTTGCTCAGCTGTCCATACGAGGCCAGGTAAGGCATGGGGGGATCGCCACCGGTGGACCATGCTGCCTCGTTCAGGGAGTAAGAGAATCCTATGGATGGGCTGTAGTAACTGGGCATGTAGGAGTCCGACATGGCCGTATAAGCATTGCTCTGCGGAGAGAAGAAAACACTGGTTAGCCTGTTGACTGTTTCAATCATTACATTACAGAAAGCAGGGCATCGAACTGATGGACATCCTCGCTTGGATCTTGATCGGCCGCCACCTAGACTAGGATGACTGTATCCACTTTCACACCAATGAACTGCTTTATGAGGACAAAACAGTGGCATTCCTTTGACTGGAGGAATACAGGCTCCATTATTTCCATTTAGGCCCACTACTGAGGGCACACAACAGACATTACGACAAGATGAAGACCAGTTTAATTCCAAATGAATTCTAGAAAAGGAAATGGACTACATAGTAAAAATTGGGGAGAGAAGAGTATTTATGCGCTAAACATGATGAATTGTAACAGTATAAAAGTAATTCACTGTAAAGTTGTACAGCGAGATCTCCCCATTATGGATGACGAATGCAAATGTACCAGTGGGAGTTTTACCACCATAACCTGAGTCATGTAGCTTATTCATCATCCTCATTATTTCTATTAGAACTGAGGCTGTGTCAAAATGTTAAGTGAACGAATGACATTTTCCTGCAGTTTAAATTATTTTTGTATTTTACCTTTATTTAACTAGGCAAGCCAGTTAAGAACAAATTCTTATTTACAATGACGGCCTACACCGGCCAAACCTGGACGATGCTGGACCAATTGTGCGCTGCCCTATGGGACTCCCAATCACGGCCAGTTGTGATACAGCCTGGAATCGAACCAGGGGGTCTGTAGCGACGCCTTGTGATACAGCCTGGAATCGAACCAGGGGGTCTGTAGCGACACCTCAAGCACTGAGATGCAGTGCCTTAGACCGCTGCGCCACTCGGGAGTCTAAGCAGGCAAATGTTAAGAACAGTGTACAGTGTGGGCCTAGTCAAACGGAGGGTAGTGGACTGGTACTCACCTGTCTGGCCTGAGTGTTCAGGTAAGGCTCAAACTCATCATCATTCAAAGTATCCTTTTGGGTCACAGCTCCGTTTTGCACTGGAAAAGAGGAGTATATAGCAATGTAAGATACAGTGCTAGGATACATCTGTTTGCATAAGGTGGAAATAGTCAATACAACTAGTCATAGGCCTACATATTTGCAGCCAGTCATGACAGAATAAGAGCCAGGAAGTCATGAAGCTTGATGAGATCTCTAGCATTGCACAACTACAGTTCACAGCCACAAATATGCTGTTTTAATGCACTAAAATGGGTGACAAACAAATGCTTGGGACTGGTTGAGTTGGACAAGTTGTCTTTCCTGCTGGCTAGGTCTATAGTGTGCCACCTATAAAACAAATAACACTAGGCCCTAGGGGTTGTATCAGGTGCTGCAGTTAATGCTAGATACGTTATTGTTGACAGATTGTAACTGCAGCACAATTGCTACATGCAGAAGCGGCCTGTTACTCACAGTAAATCGGTTGCAACCACCAATGGGCAGTGAAATCAGTGATATGAGGTGCAGTAGAATATTGTTTCTAGTTACAACTTCAGGAGAAAACAATCGATTTGTATTTAATATCAGTGATTGTAGTCATGACATAACGTTAAACTTGTCAGAGTGTGTTTCAGTTCGTCCTGCCATAACTAAGCAGAATCTGAAAATGAATTGCCAAAATGGAAAACAGGCCTGGCTAGTAAACAAAGTTGCCTCAAAACATTGAAAAAGATCTGAAACATTGCAACTTCGTGGTTTGACAATAACTGACCAGAAGCTTGCTACTGGTTCGGTGAGAACAGCACGCTGGAAGACGTGTCATTGGCAGGCAATTCTTGAGTATCCTTTAAATACTGAGGTTAGCCAACGAACTAAACAACATGATTATTTTGCGTGGGAGGTTTAAGCCTAACTTGATGTAAACATATTAGTTTGTCAACTTACTCATTGCAAAGCGTTGCTAGCATTTAACCAATGAGCCAGTAAGCCACTAGCCATCCGACTTAGGAAATGCCTAGTCAGCTAACTTGCGAATGTAGGAGAGGACGCTCATGTTAGCTAGCTAGCGCGAGCTAAATTAGTTACCAAGCTAGCAACCAACGTTAGCCAACGCTGACGGATTGCCTCAAAATTCACAATGGTGTATTCACACATGACACTAAAAGTCATACAAAATAAAATATTGAGTAAATAGTACCAACTTATCGGAAATTGTTTCACATGTCCAATCAACTATAGAAGCGAAATGGGCACAATGGTGAGACTGGCCTGCTATCTGGCTAGCTAACTATCATCACATCCGCAGAGTAGGGTTTCCGAAACCACCACACGGAAATATCCGCATACAGACACAGTAAACTTGTCATGTTACGATAACTTACCTTTGTTTCCTTGGCCTTTCGGTCTCTGGATTGGGTCCAGGTGATTCATGAAGGTTTGATTTATGAGAAAAGAGGAAGGGAAAAATAAATGAAGAAATGTATATTCACCAGTCAGTCCTTTAGCAGGTGGTCAGGCCTACTGCACTAACGTTAGCTAGCTACAGAGAGAGTCACTGCCTCTGGAACAAGCTATCCTAGTTACGTCTCGATTGATATTCATAAAGTGACTCTCTTTACCTGTTCGAGAAGGCTGCTGGCTGACATGTCTTTCTCCCTGGCGCCTTTGTATTTTAATATTTTTATTTATTTAAGCTGCAGGGTGTAGGAAATGTCTATTTGAGAGTTAGCCAAGTGCCCCTGTCTCTCTACAGAGCTTAGAATCCACACAATGGCGGGATGCAGTCCTATTGCTCTCTCCGCGCCGAGCGACTTCTTCAACATGGCTGAGCGGCTGGGTTTATCGATGGCATTTATTTATGACGAACATGCGCCCCTTAACGGCATGGAGGAACTATATGATGCAGGTAAACAATCTATTATGAAAAACAGACATTTAATACATTTGAATAATTGTTACAATAGATAAACGGAGATTGTCTCATAATTAGGAAAGTAGCTATATTGACTTAGTTAGGGATGGGGTTTTGTAGGGCCGCGGATGAATTTAAAAAAACGATTATTATTTTTTAGGAACTCAGTCGTTGTCTCAACTTACTGTCGAGAGTTACAATAGTATAATTCACAAGGTGCAATTTAGAAATGTGGTTGTATATCAGCAGTTTTACTCATGTTATGTCAGTCACTACAGTTACACGCACGAATATTCAGATTAATATAATAGTTTGATTTAAACGTTTACATGCTAGCATGAATAACGATTTCCCTATTATTCGTGTTCACATTTACATAGACACATCTGTAATCAGGTTACATAATAGGACTTTGCTAAATGCAGAAAATTCGCCAATCAAAATAAACGTTCTACCACAGCAACCATGTTATTTTTGTGAAGCATATTTGATTCTGAGTTTGGACATATAAAGTCAACCTGGACTCAGGGGTAGATGTAAGTCCGGAATGTTTTGTATGGTATGTCAAAATCAAATGAAATGTTATTTGTCACATGCGCTGAATGCAACTGGTGTAGACTTTACCGTGAAATGCTAGCTTAAAAGCCCTTCCCAACGATGCAGAGTTTAAAAATAAAATAGTAACACAAATAATAAAATAAAATACACAAGAATGGAGCTATATACAGGAAGTACCAGTACCAACTTTGTGTCGTCAGCAAACTTAATGAAGGTGTTGGAGTCATGTGTTGCCAAGCAGTAGTGGGTGAACAGGGAGTACAGGAGGGGCCTAAGCATACACCCCTTAGGGGCCTCCGTGTTGAGGGGCAGTGTGGCAGGGGTGTGTTGTGACCAGCCTTTCAAAGCACTTCATAATTACAGATGTGAGTGCTACAGGGCGATAGTCATTTAGGCAGGTTATCTTGCAGCTCTTGGGGACAGGGACAATGGTGGTCAATTTGAAACGTTGGGATTACAGACTGGGACAAGGAGATACAGTATGTCTGTGAATACTCTTGCCAGCTGGTCTGCGCATGCTTTGAGAACACGCCCTGGTATTCCGTCTGGCCTGGCGGCCTTGTGATTGTTAACATGTTTAAATGTTTTGCTCACATCTGCAACGGAGAGCGAGATCACACAGTCATCCAGTAAACAGGTTCTTTCACTCATGGCACAGTGTTATATTCCTCGAAGCCAGTATAAAAGGCATTTAGCTCGTTTGGGAGTTATGCATCGCTGGGAAACTCACGACTGGGTTTCCCTTTGTAATCCGGTATCCTCTGCAAGCGCTGCCACATACGATGAGTGTCGGAGCCGGTGTAATAGGATTCCACCTTCCTCCTATATTCTCCTTTTGCATGTTTGATGTCTCGTTGGAGGTTGTAGCAGACTTTCTTGTATGCATCCAATGCCTTGTCCCGTTCTTTGTAAGCGGTAGCTCTAGCCTTTAGCCCAGCACCGATATTGCCTGTAATCTATGGTTTTTGGTTTGGATACATTCATATAGTCACTGTGGGGATGACATCATCTATGCACTTATTGATGGAGCTTGTGAATGTTGTGGTAAACTCTTCAATGCTATCGGATGGATCCCGGAACATATCCCTGTCTGTACTAGCAAAACAGTCTTGTGTCTGCTTCATCCGACCACTTCCATATTGAGGGCATCACTGGTACTTCCTGTTTGAGCTTTTGTTTGTAAACAGGAAGCAGGAGAATGGAGTCATGGTCAGATTTGCCAAAGGGAGGACGAGGGAGGGCCTTGTATGCGTTTCTGTGGGTAGAATAAAAGTGGTCTCGAGTTTTAGTGACCCCTAGTGGTGCAGGGGACGTGTTGGTAGAAGTGAGGTAGGACGGTCTTGTCTCCCCGCGTTAAAGTTTCCGCCCACCAGAAACGCTGCGACTGGGTGAGCGGTGTCTTGTTTGTTTATGGCCCCATACAGTTCGTTGAGTGCCAGAGTGGTGTTGGCTTGTGGAGGGATGTAGACAACCGTGATAATTACAGATAAGAACTCTCTTGGTAGATAAAAGGGTCTGCAGCTTACCATGAGGTATTCTATATTAGGTGAGCAAAAGCTCAAGATTTCCTTCACGCTGGAAGCAGCACACCAGTTGTATTCATGAAAAACACACTCCACTTCCTTTCGATTTGCCCAGAGCCTCCGTCCGATCCTGCCGCTGCATGGAGTGCTACGTGCGTAGCGTCATCATCGAGCCACATTTCAGTAAGACATATAATATTGCAGCTTTTCAAGTCTCTCTGATAGGAGACTCTCAAACGAAGCTCATCCATCTTATTCTCGAGTGACTGGACATTTGCCAACAGAACAGGGGGGAGTGCCGTTCGGTTTTCTCTTCACCTCAATTTCACCAGGACTCCAGCTCGTCTCCCGTGTCTACGCCTGTGGCGTTTTGGTAGCCCATGTAACAAAGGAATAGGGTAAGGTATGAACAGCTGAGTCGGGCACTGTGTACCCTCATGATGAGTTCCCATTTATTTGTGGCCCCCACCCCTCATCAATGTTGCACATCCCTGATATAGACCTACCTAAATTCCCCACATAACACAGAATTTATGTAGGCCTACTGGAAGTTGTATGTTTTTTCAAGATAACCTTTCCATTTCAAGCAAAGTTTTATCCATATATTTGTAAAAAGTTTCTGGCTTGTTTCTAGTGTAACCATTTCCCATGGTTAGAATATTTTCACCTTTGGAATAATTTTGTTTAAAAAAATTATGAAAATATTTCAACGTAAAACCAATTAATTAATCTGTATAGAAAGCTGTCCCTGTTGAATAACCCTTAGAGAAGCCCATTTTTGTTGTTGTTGTTGAGTTTTTAGGCCTACAGATGCTTACATTAGGGCTTATTTTACAAATCAGGATAACTCCATACATTTTACTGGACATTCACCCAATTCTGAGGAAGATTCTTTAGATTTACAGTTACAAAAAACAATTATACATTATTGTTTTTGCTATTTTCGGTAGGCTTTATTTATTTAATTTGACTCTCAGCATCTGAGAAATTGAAATTTCCCATGATGCACCAACTAAAATAAAGTGACAGATTTCACTTGATGTGTTTATTTGTAGCAAATGTCTTGTCATTCAATGTCCTGACCACAAGATGGCATCTGTGTCGCAAAGAACATGGAAATGTAGTCTGTGGTGAGCAGGATCCCATATGAGAGACATAGAGAGACCCTTTCACTTTCACCTCACACGCACACACAAACGCACACACACACACACAAACACACACACACATGCAGAGTCACGGATGGCCCTCATTAGTGTATCCCTTTGACAGTGAGTGTGGTTTGTCCCGTCAGCCTACCCTTCATATCCATCCAGAGTTAGTTAGAAAAATGTATTTAAATGTGATACAATAATACAATAATACAGATTTATTAATAAACCTACTTTGAGGACCACTCAAATTGAGTTTTGAGACACTAAAAACAATCACAGTCCAACATGGTACACGCGTCATCTATAATATATCACATCATCTATACACATGTATGCATAAACAGAAACAAAACAAAGTCAGCTACAGTGGATAAAAGAGAAATCAGGCACTTATAAAGAAACATCTCCGTTGGAGGATAAGGTGGCAGGCTTTGGAGTAGGCCTTTACATTATTGTTACCTAATACAATGTCACATAATTTATTATTTTCATCAAGACCGTTAACATTTTCCTTTTGGCTGGAGAGCTGACAAAAGGTATCATCCCTAATGTTATTGTATACCCCACAGTAAAGCAAGGCATGAGCATCAGTTTCAATGGAACCATCATTACAGGAAGTACACACACATCTTTCTAAGGGAATGTTTGTGTATGGACCAGTCTCAATAGCGAGCGGCCACTCCACATCAACATTTTGCAAAAGAGCTTCGATATTGGTTGGATAAATTGGATAAAAGTGTCTGCTAAATGGCATATTATTATTATTATTATGATTATTATAAAACAGTACGCACATAGGGTTCTGTCTCAAATGTACATTTAAAAAGGCAGTAGGTGCACAGCTTGTTACTTGTAGGGTTGTTTATCAGTTGGTACCACTTTAGTTCAAAAAAGGCTTTGACATGGTACGTAACATTTTTCTTTGCAGTTGCAACTTCACAAGCCCATAAAAGTACACGTTTACATAGACAATCTCTGCACATAAAAAAAAAAAATACATAGCCACTGGTGATGCCATAGAGTTTTTCAACCCATATCGCCTTGAATAGCAGCATTTGGCGTGTATTTATCCACACCAAGGTTAATCTGCAGGCACGGTTAAAAACAGCATTAACACCAGTATCATTTCTGTGCCCCCATACTGCTGCAGCGAAAGTAATGATAGGTAGCACCAATTAATCAAACAGTTTTGTGAAACATTTAAAAGGTTGGCTATCCCATGGCTTTACATCAAGGCCACGATTCACATGGTTCGCTATGTACTTAACAGACACACTGTAATCCCAAAATGCATTAATAATCAACCCCAGATACTGTACTTGTACTCCAGTGGAGGCTATTGAGGGGAGGACGGCTCACAGTAATGGCTGTAACGGAGCATGTTACGGATACCATTCCACTTATTCCACTCCAGCCATTACGACAGGCACAGGCACATCCTCCCCAGTTAAGGTGCCACCAACCTCCTGCGTTGTACTTACTGACAACATCTAAAATGTCAGGACCACAGGAGAACATAAAAGGTGTTCTATGCACTACTGAGTTTCTACTGGGTATTACCTTAGTTTAATCTACATTGATATTCAGTTTCCATTGTTCATACCAGTTAAAAACAATATTTAACATTTCTTGAAGCTCATCTTCAGTTTCAGAGATTAATCCAAGCTAGCAAATTTGGTTCCTTGGAAGTTGTGTGAACGTACATTTTAGGTTTCCCATTGTTTCTGGGAATGAAGCCATAACCAATTTGTAAGTCGTTCTGGATAAGAGCGTCTGCTAAATGACTTAAATGTTAAATGTTAAATAACTTTCCTGACCGGCAAAACTGAACGTTTTTTAAAACGTTCTGAGAACAGAAGCGAAAATTTCACCTGTTCTGGGAATGTACATTTTTAGGTTGCAGGGAGGTTCTGAGAACGTTTTACTATGGTTCCCTGAAAGTTTTCCTGGGAGGTTTTATTAACGTCTAAGAACTTAAATTATACGTTTTTTAATAACTTCCTTAAAACTTTCACTGAATGTTTCAATATGACTTTTAATAACACTGCTAGCTTAGTTTGGGTTAACTGTTCTGAACTCCAAGCACAGATATGACACATGGAAATTATTTTGCTTAGGCAGTAATCATGCAAACACATTTATACATATTCATATACTGGCTGTATTTCTGTATTTTGAAAGTTATATATCTAGAAAACTTGAGTGCTGACATGCAAAACATTTTGGGACTATATCAACAATGGACTGATGAAACAAATACCTTAATATAGTTTTTGGGTGGAGTTGTCCTTTAACAAGATAGAGGATTGAGTTTTGTTGAAGCTGAGAATGGAATGTATATGTTTTTCAATAACATTCTTAGAATGTTCTTTGAACATTACTAATCCTTCTTGTGTTTTTTATGAAAAGTTTTGTTAATGTTCTGAGAACATGACTTTATATAGAACCATGAGGAACCCTGTAGGAAATGTTATGCTGAAGTATTGAAATTCCCTCTGGAGAACGTGGTTTCTTAAAGTCCTCTGAACTATTTGAGGAAATTCACAAAGTCAAACCAGTTGGAGAACGTTCCTAGAACATGACCAAAAATGTAATTAAATGTAACCATGTTTGAACTTTTAGGAAACATTCCGTTAAAGTAATGAAATACCAAGAAAGTAGCTTTATTTTGTCAAGTTCTTTAAATGTGCTGACAATGTTCCAAAGCCAAGCAACTATCTGTCACGATTTAACTGGATATGAACCCAAATGCAGACAACTACACCGAGCCAGAGAAGGTTTAACAGGTTTATTACAAAGTAAAATTGTCCAGGTTTCCAAAAATAGGGGAAAGAGCAAGTCCAGGTCTACAGGGAGGATAACAGATCCAGGTTCTGAGCAGGAGTGGTACCGTAACGTCCTAGTGTCCGGGGTGAGTCCAAAAGGGAAGTCCAGTAGTGGTAAGCGGGATGGTGGTGGCAGGAGTGAAGCGGAGGCAGGAGTCAGGTTCCAATAATCTGTGGCACAGGAGAAATGTAAATAGAACAGGCCAAAAACACAAAGCGCGAAAACAAGCAGGTTGAGTCAGCAGCGAGACTAACATGGTCATCTTGACTATGATCTGACGATGAGTGGCAAGTTTGACCGGGTCTTTAAGGCTGAGGTGATTATGGTGAATGAGCTGCAGCTGGAACCCTGACTCCCGCACACAAGACTTCACTCCTGCAATCAAGAACAGACAGAGGGGAGGGGGAGAGCAGAGAGAGAGCTACCTAGCAGCAGTAGGCCTAACACTATCCTGCACCAGTCCCCAAACATTGTGTGTGCAAAATAACCATAGGACAACCACACTCTCACCAAGCTCTAAGAAACAAATGGTTCTCAGAACGTTATGTGGTAGCTGGGATACGTCATCTGCATATAAAATAACAGACACTTGTTCATTGTTCAGACAGACACCTTTTCCTAGAGCTTTTATGGCCAGAGTGAGATCATTAACCTTTTACGGGAGTGGGCTAAATCAGGGTTACACAGAGTGATTCTAGGTAGTCTTAAACAAATCTACTTTGAAACCAAAGTATACACCTCACACACATGGTTATGGGCTCACATACATGGTTAAAAAAAGAAGATACCTGTACCATGTCAGATAGAGTTGAAATGTATAACATTACACTTTATATACATCACAGAAGACTGAAATATAACAAAACCGTTTGACATAGAAACACCGGATTTTCGGCAGGTTTTTTTAAATAATGTTTATTATTGATGAAATAATGAAAAATATGAATAACATTCCACCCATGAGGCCACTAGGTCATTTGACTGCAGGAAAGGGTTTTAAGCACAAAATACGTGATACAATACAACCCTGTTTCACACCAATGTCAACGGGGAACCAGTCAGTTAGGCAGCCATTGACTCGAACACAACATTTCACATTATCATACTGTACATGGAGACAAGGCATTTCAGGATGTTACCATTTAGACCAAATGACTCCATCTTGTCCCATAACATACACTACATGACCAAAAGTATGTGGACACCTGCTCGTCGAACATCTCATTCTAAAATCATGGCCATTAATATGGAGTTGGTCCCCTTTGCTGCTATAACAGCCTTCACTCTTCTGGGAAGGCTTTCCACTAGATGTTGGAACATTGCTGCGGGGATTTTAAAGGGGGGTCCACATACTTTTGTATATATACTGTATTTCTCTCAATGTGGTCAAAGGCTTTAGAGAAATCTATGAAAGAACAGAAAGCGGACTTTTTAGTTTTTTTCCGTGAATCTATGATTGTGGTTAAGGTGGTGATGTGGTCCAGGCAGTTTCGTTTAGTTCTGAACCCATTTTGCTCAACTGCTATGATATTGTTGGTTTCAGCCCAGTGGGAAATGCGGTTATACAGAACACAACAAAATAGTTTATACACAGCAGAGGGTTATACCATGATAGTTCATTGGGACCCTTTTGT
The DNA here is from genome assembly GCF_020615455.1 of Coregonus clupeaformis. Classification (NCBI taxonomy): domain Eukaryota; kingdom Metazoa; phylum Chordata; class Actinopteri; order Salmoniformes; family Salmonidae; genus Coregonus; species Coregonus clupeaformis. The sequence continues at coordinate 260,048 of NW_025533462.1, forward strand.
CTCCTGACTTGGGTGTAGGGTTGATGTTGCCATATTTCCACATTTCCGGGATGACATTGTGCTCAAAACAATAACCAAAGAGCTTGTACAGTACATTTCGGGCCTTATCATAAAAAATTAATCCACAGGTAACCCATCATAGTCATTTGCGTAACTATTCTTAGCTGTTTGCAGGACGGCCACAATCTCAGATTCACTAATTGGCTGGTTTAAAGGAGAGTCAGTGTGCCTTGAGCCACTAAACTGTCCAGGGCCTTTGTTCTACTGTCTCTCTCTCTCTCTCTCTCTCTCTCTCTCTCTCTCTCTCTCTCGCTTTCTCTCTCTCTCTCTCTCTCTCTGTCTCTGTCTCTGTCTCTGTCTCTGTCTCTGTCTCTCTCTCTGTCTCTCTCGCTCTCTCTCTACCGCACCTGCTGTCTCGACCTTTGAATGTTCGGCTATGAAAAGTCACCTGACATTTACTCCTGAGGTACTGACCTGTTGCACACTCTACAACCACTGTGATTATTATTTGACCCTGCTGGTCATCTATGAACGTTTGAACATCTTGAAGAACGATCTGGGCTTAATGGCCATGTACTCTTATAATCTCCACCGGCACGGCCAGAAGAGGACTGGCCACCCCTCAGAGCCTGGTTCCTCTCTAGGTTTCTTCCTAGGTTCCTGCCTTTCTTGCGAGTTTTTCCACCGTGCTTCTACATCTACATTTTAGGCTGGGTTTCTGTGTATGTAAAAAAGGCTTTTTTAAATACATATGATTGATTGATTGATTGATGGGCTGTTTGGAACATGCTGACTTAGTAAATTATCCATGCATCTAGTACGGTGTGCTTATCAGTGTGGGTGGTTCCATTGGGCCCTAGGACTTCCTGGGGGATTAACCGGCGGCATTCAGTAGCCACACCAAGTTGGTTAACATGTTGCCAGAAAGCCTTTGGGTCGGCTGTCTCTAGTTCTTGAATGTTCTCTTGTTGATACCGACAGTGGCACCCTTTAGGAGACTGGACTGAGCGGTAAAACTGCTGCCGGGCTTCCCTCATTGAGGCCTTAGCTCGCACCTTCAGTGGGCCAGGTGGGCAGGCTATCTATTCATCCTCTGCAGAGCACAGGCTGTTCCACAGTAAGGTGAGCTCATCTGACCGCCAGGCTTAAAAAAACAAAACAAAAAACGTATCTCTCTCTTATTAGACCTGCCAGGTTTAATCCCAATGTCCCTGTGGGGGATCTGGTCCCACATCTCCTGCTTCACTGTATAGAGTATAGTATAGTCCACAGTGTGCTGATTAACAATACAGTCATTCAATGCTTCTTCACATAAGTTACTTGTCATAAAATGTTCAGGAATACTGGACAGGTTGAATTTGGTGATGGGGTGGAGTGAGTGCTGGAACTGGAAGAGCCATGGAGCATGTGAGACACGAATGGTACAGGGATTATTCTTGATGGATCAATGGCAGACACACAGCCTTCCTGGATGAAGAAGTCCCTGCTCCTAATCACAGCAAAGTCACTGAACCGGTCTAAATTCTTATGAGGGACAAGTATATAATCCATAACACATAGCCCCTTTGATGGTGCAGTCATAGTTGCTGTAATTCCTTCCATTTTTAAAATGCAACAGTTTGCGCTAATCAGGAACTAGATGAGTAGCTCGCCGAGTGAGTTATCCAACACGTTACAGTGGGGGAAAAAAGTATTTAGTCAGCCACCAATTGTGCAAGTTCTCCCACTTAAAAAGATGAGAGAGGCCTGTAATTTTCATCATAGGTACACGTCAACTATGACAGACAAAATGAGAAAAAAATCTAGAAAATCACACTGTAGGATTTTTTATGAATTTATTTGCAAGTTATGGTGGAAAATAAGTATTTGGTCAATAACAAAAGTTTCTCAATACTTTGTTATATACCCTTTGTTGGCAATGACACAGGTCAAACGCTTTCTGTAAGTCTTCACAAGGTTTTCACACACTGTTGCTGGTATTTTGGCCCATTCCTCCATGCAGATCTCCTCTAGAGCAGTGATGTTTTGGGGCTGTCGCTGGGCAACACGGACTTTCAACTCCCTCCAAAGATTTTCTATGGGGTTGAGATCTGGAGACTGGCTAGGCCACTCCAGGACCTTGAAATGCTTCTTACGAAGCCACTCCTTCGTTGCCCGGGCGGTGTGTTTGGGATCATTATCATGCTGAAAGACCCAGCCACGTTTCATCTTCAATGCCCTTGCTGATGGAAGGAGGTTTTCACTCAAAATCTCACGATACATGGGCCCATTCATTCTTTCCTTTACACGGATCAGTCGTCCTGGTCCCTTTGCAGAAAAACAGCCCCAAAGCATGATGTTTCCACCCCCATGCTTCACAGTAGGTATGGTGTTCTTTGGATGCAACTCAGCATTCTTTGTCCTCCAAACACGACGAGTTGAGTTTTTACCAAAAAGTTATATTTTGGTTTCATCTGACCATATGACATTCTCCCAATCCTCTTCTGGATCATCCAAATGCACTCTAGCAAACTTCAGACGGGCCTGGACATGTACTGGCTTAAGCAGGGGGACACGTCTGGCACTACAGGATTTGAGTCCCTGGCGGCATAGTGTGTTACTGATGGTAGGCTTTGTTACTTTGGTCCCAGCTCTCTGCAGGTCATTCACTAGGCCCCCCCGTGTGGTTCTGGTATTTTTGCTCACCGTTCTTGTGATCATTTTGACCCCACGGGGTGAGATCTTGCGTGGAGCCCCAGATCGAGGGAGATTATCAGTGGTCTTGTATGTCTTCCATTTCCTAATAATTGCTCCCACAGTTGATTTCTTCAAACCAAGCTGCTTACCTATTGCAGATTCAGTCTTCCCAGCCTGGTGCAGGTCTACAATTTTGTTTCTGGTGTCCTTTGACAGCTCTTTGGTCTTGGCCATAGTGGAGTTTGGAGTGTGACTGTTTGAGGTTGTGGACAGGTGTCTTTTATAATGATAACAAGTTCAAACAGGTGCCATTAATACAGGTAATGAGTGGAGGACAGAGGAGCCTCTTAAAGAAGAAGTTACAGGTCTGTGAGAGCCAGAAATCTTGCTTGTTTGTAGGTGACCAAATACTTATTTTCCACCATAATTTGCAAATAAATTCATTAAAAATCCTACAATGTGATTTTCTGGAATTTTTTTCTCAATTTGTCTGTCATAGTTGACGTGTACCTATGATGAAAATTACAGGCCTCTCTCATCTTTTTAAGTGGGAGAACTTGCACAATTGGTGGCTGACTAAATACTTTTTTCCCCCACTGTACCTATACAGATGGCCGAGTAAATTCTCATAATAGTCTGGTGCATCAACATGCCTAGAGGAGTTGGCTGGGAGTAGATAGCACACTGCCTCAGTGAAGATGTGGTTTGACTGGAGATGTTGTTTAACCCATAGGATGCCCTCCACTGAGTCATCAATAAGATAATGAGATAATCCAAACACAGTTGGTCTCTGATGAAAGGCCGACGCCCCCTGAACCAGTACCTGCACGGAAGTGAAGTCTTATCCTATTCTGACCAAACCAGGATGAACCTAGACAGGTATCCACTTGGGATCCAATGTGCCTCAGGTTAATGAAAGCATTGGTTCATCACTCCTACCTACCCTCAGCTCACTATCCACTACAATGTCACCCACACACCTGCCTCTCAATACAAAAGGCCTTCTCACATTGACAGATAATATTGGTCCTTGTCTCATGTCTTTCTCCTCGTCTTGTCACAAACTGGATCTTAGCATATTAAGGGGACAGTTATATAATTTGGGAATGAAGCCTGCAGATATGTGACAATGCATAGAAAGATTTACACAACACAAGTATTAAACAATAGGTCAAATTCAGGTCAAAAACTATTCTGAAAAAAACGTTTGGGAATTCCAGGTGAAGCTGGTTGAGAGAATGCCAAGCGTGTGCAAAGCGGTCATCAAGGCAAAGGGTGGATACTGAAGAATCTAAAATCTTAAATATATTTTGATTTGTTTAACACTTTTTTGGTTACTACATGATTCCATATGTGTTATTTCATAGTTTTGATGTCTTCACTATTATTCTACAATGTAGAAAATAAATTTAGTACAAATAAAGAAAAACCCTTGAATGAGTAGGTGTCTACAAACTTTTGACTGGTACTGTATATTGTGACGTCACGAGAGGCTACACAGCTTTCAGCGGGATTGCTCAAGTAGTGCAAGGAGACAAGGTTCAAACAAAACAAGGATTTTATTATAGGTCTTGGGAAATTAACGAAAATATAACAAAATTCTGTTCTCTTGTGGCTCTTTAAGGGTTAACAGTTCAGGGATGTCTCTTCCACATCCAAAATCATAATTCTCACTCGCTCAGATAACTTTTCCCCAGCCTTACTGTAGTCCACGTTGCAGCTAGTGGCCAACCCAGCAAAAAGTCCTTCCAAATGTCTCTCACGTATTTCCACAGGTGCATATATCCAAAGGTGAGTATTTCCCAAAGGTAAGTATCTCCAAATCCTTATATTCCTCATGGAAGTGGACGTGCAGCACTCTTGTCCTCCAGAGAGCCCAGGTTGGAGACTGTGTCTCTTCACCCCCCACACCCTCCCTCAGTGTGTCTCTTCACCCCCCACACCCTCCCTCAGTGTGTCTCTTCCCTTCCCAAACCTTCAGCTCATCAGCTCCTCATTTGTTTCAGCTGCGTGGGAAGATTGGCCATAGAGGGGTGGAGTTCCCGACCATACCAGCAGATGGAGCACTAGCTGTCTGGGTTTGCAGCCACCTCAGGGGGATGTAACGTCCCTCCAGGACACAGCCTCTCGTGACATCACAATATATATATATTATTTAGGGGGTAGATCAGCTTTAATACTGCAGATAAATTGAAGCTTGCATCAATGTAATTGTCAGCATCATTTCCAATCCCCCATATATTTTCTTGCAAACATATATATATATATACATATCTTTTTAAAATATATTTTCCTATCTTTACCTTCTTTATTATCTTGCTATAATGTTTTTGTTTCATTTCCACATTTTCTCCTCCTCTCAGTCTATATAAAGTTGCCACCCATTAGCCAATCACTGTCTCGGGAGGTGACATCATCGACCAGGAGTTGTGTGACGAACTCCGGTTACCACTGATCGTTTTTCAGGGGTGAGAGTCAGATGGCAAATAAGACGTCCAGGGCAGGGGGACAGGAATAACCCCACCCCCCACCCCCTACCTCCCCAACTCCACTTGTACAAGGAGGGGGCGGGAGGTGGGGAGGCGGGGGTGAGGAGTGATCCGTGGGTCATGAGGCTGCTTCGACAGATGGGCCTTATATTTAAAATTCAATGTGTGTGTGTGTGTCCCGCATAGACATGGCTCTGGTGACGTCTTCTTCCTGCCTGCTGAAAATAGTATGTGACAATTCGAGTTGATGTATAATTCAAACCCTGGTTATACAGATATACAGTGGGGGAAAAAAGTATTTAGTCAGCCACCAATTGTGCAATTTCTCCCACTTAAAAAGATGAGAGAGGCCTGTAATTTTCATCATAGGTACACGTCAACTATGACAGACAAATTGAGAAAAAAAATCCAGAAAATCACATTGTAGGATTTTTTATGAATTTATTTACAAATTATGGTGGAAAATAAGTATTTGGTCACCTACAAACAAACAAGATTTCTGGCTCTCACAGACCTGTAACTTCTTCTTTAAGAGGCTCCTCTGTCCTCCACTCATTACATGTATTAATGGCACCTGTTTGAGCTTGTTATCAGTAAAAAAGACACCTGTCCACAACCTCAAACAGTCACACTCCAAACTCCACTATGGCCAAGACCAAAGAGCTGTCAAAGGACACCAGAAACAAAATTGTAGACCTGCACCAGGCTGGGAAGACTGAATCTGCAATAGGTAAGCAGCTTGGTTTGAATAAATCAACTGTGGGAGCAATTATTAGGAAATGGAAGACATACAAGACCACTGATAATCTCCCTCGATCTGGGGCTCCACGCAAGATCTCACCCCGTGGGGTCAAAATGATCACAAGAACGGTGAGCATAAATCCCAGAACCACACGGGGGGACCTAGTGAATGACCTGCAGAGAGCTGGGACCAAAGTAACAAAGCCTACCATCAGTAACACACTACGCAGCCAGGGACTCAAATCCTGCAGTGCCAGACGTGTCCCCCTGCTTAAGCCAGTACATGTCCAGGCCCGTCTGAAGCTTGCTAGAGTGCATTTGGATGATCCAGAAGAGGATTGGGAGAATGTCATATGGTCAGATGAAACCAAAATATAACTTTTGGGTAAAAACTCAACTCGTCGTGTTTGGAGGACAAAGAATGCTGAGTTGCATCCAAAGAACACCATACCTACTGTGAAGCATGGGGGGTGGAAACATCATGCTTTGGGGCTGTTTTTCTGCAAAGGGACCAGGACGACTGATCCGTGTAAAGGAAAGAATGAATGGGGACATGTATCGTGAGATTTTGAGTGAAAACCTCCTTCCATCAGCAAGGGCATTGAAGATGAAACGTGGCTGGGTCTTTCAGCATGACAATGATCCCAAACACACCGCCCGGGCAACGAAGGAGTGGCTTCGTAAGAAGCATTTCAAGGTCCTGGAGTGGCCTAGCCAGTCTCCAGATCTCAACCCCATAGAAAATATTTGGAGGGAGTTGAAAGTCTGTGTTGCCCAGCGACAGCCCCAAAACATCACTGCTCTAGAGGATGTCTGCATGGAGGAATGGGCCAAAATACCAGCAACAGTGTGTGAAAACCTTGTGAAGACTTACAGAAAACGTTTGACCTGTGTCATTGCCAACAAAGGGTATATAACAAAGTATTGAGAAACTTCTGTTATTGACCAAATACTTATTTTCCACCATAATTTGCAAATAAATTCATTAAAAATCCTACAATGTGATTTTCTGGAAAATTTTTTCTCAATTTGTCTGTCATAGTTGATGTGTACCTATGATGACAATTACAGGCCTCTCTCATCTTTTTAAGTGGGAGAACTTGCACAATTGGTGGCTGACTAAATACTTTTTTTCCCCACTGTACCACATATGTAAAAAACGACATGCACCAGGAAGTGATGGCCACGGAAGAACCGATACACCAAACACGGCTTGTCTCATTGAACATTTCCCAAACAGTAGCACGTTCACGCACAGTCTCACATTGCTCTTTTCAACTCCCAATCATTTTCCGTGGTTGACTTTTTTCCCAGGGGTTTTCGTGATCGGAGCGGATTGGACAGGTGGCATAGCGTGGAGCCGATCTGGCACTTTTACCGGCCAATAAAAATAGCTGCGGCTTCCATGATGTCACCGCTAAGTAAATCAAAGTCTGAACTCTCTGGGCTGACTGGCTGTAGCTGCTCTGGGTAGTGGGTCTGAGGGTCCGCCGTACCGCCCTGATCCTGTTCTTTCCTACAGTCTCTCTCTCTTTCTTTCTTTTTACTCCCTCTCTCTGTCTCTCTCCCTCACTATTTACAGTAGGTGACCACCCCTTACCCAACCTTGCTGGTTATCACTTCATATTTTTCTCTTGCTCTACTTTTCTATTTGCGTCCTTCCCTCCCTCCCTTTGAGTTTCTCTTGATGACTCCATCAGTCTCCCTCCACCTCTCAGCTTGCATGCTAATGTTTCACTAGCCTTGCTATCTTTCGAGTGGTTCGGTATGCATGCCATGTAGTACATAGACCCAACCACCAGAACCCAGGGCACCTTGGAGAATCAGTGTGATTCAGGAAAAGGATGCAGAGGCAAGGAGGGAAAGATTTTGGTGGCCTGCACCAACAACTCCCCCATCTTCCCTGCATAGTTCGAAAGGCACCGTCTAAAAGCAGCCGCTGATCTCACTCCTCCATACCTGGCATTCTGAGGCGCCAACACCATGTGGCTGACGCGGAACCCAATCGCCTGTAAATCAGCCGCTGTTTGACCATGTGACATGCCACATCTGTGAAACCTCCCCACCCCCAACCCACCTCCCCGACACCTGTATTACCCCCATTTCCCCCACCGTGTCCCCATATCTATGTCTTCTTCACTGGTAGCTGACCACCACCATCCACAGCCCCCTCTCTGAACCTCTGTCTTCCCCTCTGGAAGAGTGTCTGTTGGGAAGGTGACAATCCCCTGTCCCCCCAGCAGTGTATATGACATCAGCGACCTGGCGGCAGCGCGGCATGCATGCCAGGCGGCGGGAGGAATGTGGCACCCGCCAGCTACTCCTGCCACGCTGTTAATTCACATTCTGTCCATTTGAGAGGGTTAGCCATTAATAAACAAGGGGAGCGAGGGGAAAGTGGCTGTATTTGCCGACTGCCTGGATTCACATTGGACACTGGCCAGTCAGTCTCTCAATCAATCAACTTTATAGCCATCACAAGACCCTTCTCTTGTATACTGTTGTGTCTTGCTATGCTAATGCAGCATTCAGTGTTGTTTAACCAGGAAACCTTTGACTGTGAACCAGCCAGTCCTGTATGAGAGTCTGAACGTGGCCTATAGAGATGGTTCCAGAGAGTTGAGCAGCTGTGTGTATGTCTCTGTCTCTCTAACACATGCTGAATGGAGCAGGGGGACTCACGTGGCTAAAGCTAAAACAGGCGGATAGGATAGGATAAACAAGCTTGGAGTTCTGGGAGCAGTAAAGGCTTTGTTGTTTCAGTGGTTATGGTAAATGGTTTCAGATTCGATCTTCCATAGCCTGGTTAAACCAGAATGAACACTGCGCTCACCATTTGAAGTGAAGTACAACAGCTAAATTCAGTCTGGATTAACCAGGCTATCTGTGCTATTTCCATACATGCAGTGCAGTACATAGCCTATGGACATATTCGAGAGCATCAACACCGTGATGTACAGCATCATGGGTAAATTGTGACTGACTGATCTACAAAATAATATTGAGTAGTTATTTATGATGCGAGATTTGTTGATCAGTCCATCTCGACTCGCCTTTAAAGTTGGCTGCAGTGTCGACTGTGCCGAAAGGGTTGTGTTCTGTGCAAGTCGTGCTTTACTGGCCACAGTCAGATGACGTCATGTCCTCGGATTTTACTTTATTTGTTACTTTATTTTTATCAACAGGTATTTATAGCATGGGTTCTGAGGTATTTCACGTGTTACGTTCAGAAGCCTGGTCTAGGTACTGTTGCCACTACCTCTTTCAAGAGGTTAGCCAATCAGAGACCTCGGAGCAGTTCTCATTTAGTTTGGCTGGGGTGGTCATAAGCAACAGTGATGTTACTTGTGTTTATTTTCCGCTTGCGCACACACATCACACGCACATCACACGCACATCACACGCACATCTCACACGCACATCACACGCACATCTCACACACACATCACACACACATCACACGCACATCACACGCACATACATGCAAATCCTGTAGCTCAGTTGGTAGAGCATGGCGCTTGCAACGCCAGGGTTGTGGGTTCGATTCCCACGGGGGGCCTGTATGAAAAATGTATGCACTCACTAATTGTAAGTCGCTCTGGATAAGAGTGTCTGCTAAATGACTAAAATGTAAATGTAATAAATTAGTAAAATCATGCTCATCATGAACATACATACAAAAGTAACTCGCCCTCCTCCCTTTCCTAGTTTGGTCACTGTATGACAAGTGTTGCATTGCTAACCACTCACACACACACACACACACCATTGCCCAATAGAGACAAATCACTGTAGACGGCTGTTCCGGAGGGAGTGCAGAGTGCGGTATGGCAACGATGCGGTTTTATGTGTTGCTGAGGAAGAGAGAGAAAGAGTCACGGTCATTAATACTAGAGGTCTCCCTTCCACCAGCAGCAGCTGTTGATCACGCTGTAAGTTGGAGTGCTCCAACATTGCATCACACACTCCAGCACCCTACTCAGTCCTAAACAACAGACAAAATGGAACCAAACCTTTCCAGACATGATTATATCTGAAAAATGTAATAAGAAAGATCTGTTGTATTATATTCTACTGCATTTGGCTAACGTTTACATATAACTTTTTTTGTGATTTATAGCAGATGCCTCTGGAGCCATTTTGGGTTTGAATGTATAATATCTAGGCAGACGACAACATCAAAAGAGCAAGAAGAAGAAGAAAACAAGGATATGAATGAAATAATGCCACAACAGCTGAATCACAACTTAAAGTGCAAAAGTAAAAACTAGTAAACACGGTATCCAAACCTACTGTAGACATCTAGGGATTCACAGAGAGTCTACTTCCTGTCTACTTCCCGTCTACTTCCCGTCTACTTCCCCCGAACTCAGCAGCAACACGACGTCACCCAACTTCCCAACGGCCTCGTCCGCCTACAGACATCAGAGGCATTCCATCTCATCTGACACTTGTCAAAGGAATTCTGCAAACGTTCTACACTATTCTCCCTTGCGTTCCCGAGTGTCTGTCAAAAATACTGGCTTGCCGACCCAATCAGGCTCCTTTAAAACTCTTAGGGTGCCACATTGCTCCTTTAAACTGTTAAAGGGTCACATTTCAGACGGGACATCTAACCTATCAAACCTGGACAGAATCAAGCCAGAATCAAATCTGAATGGTTTGGGTGGTAGGGTAAATTGATTAATGCTTTTCTTTTGTTATTAATTCTCAAACCGTACTATGACAGATGACATGGTATGTGAGGAAAGGGCCTTGTTTGTGTAACTGATGGGTGATAATTTGTCATGGAATTGTGTAGTCTTTTTCTGCTGGTGTTGGTATGGCTTGTGTGTGTACCCTTAAGTTGACACCTACGTGTCATTCTGAGAATTCCACCAATAGCTCCGATGTCCTCAGACTTTCCTTGACAACCCCATGGATGTTGGGATGTAAGGCCATCATAACACTTGAATTCATATGGAATACACATTTGGAAGGTTGACATGAAGCCACTTGCTTGCTAAATTACTCTGATACCTCTACTACTGTGATTCTGCTGTTGGCCTATTGACCTATGAACCTCTGGAATAGTTCATTTAGGGGTCTGAGGGGTTAAGGAACACGGGTCCCACCAACTAAACTCTGCTGTGGCACAAGACAGATAACATCATGGAAAATGGAAAACGTTGATGTAAAAGTAGATTGTTTGATAATAATAGATAACCTTTACAATATTGAAACAATTACTGTACAAATGATCACAGGTTTACACTTTTTAATACAATTATTATCTTAAAGGGGCAGTCTGGGATTCAAACAACAACACAACAGGCACCCTGACACTTTTTTTTGGTAAACAGCTGGAATGGGGCTGGAAAAATGTAACCACTCTGAAATGTATAGACTGAGCTATGGAAGCAAGGACTGACCATCCATGAGATCAAAATGATAGTTCCTAAACAGGTTAGGCTAAAGGCCTATTATAGGCATGCCTTAAAATACATACACTGAGTGTACAAAACATTAAGAACACCTGCGTTTTCTATGACATAGACTGACAAGGTGAATCCAGGTGAAAGCTATAATCCCTTACTGATGTCACCTGTTAAATCCACTTCAATCAGTGTAGATGAAGGGGAGGAGACGAGTTAAATAAGGATTTTTAAGCCTTGAGACAGTTGAGACATGGATTGTGTATGTGTGCCATTCAGAGGGTGAATGGGCTAGACAAAAAAGTGCCTTTGAACAGGGTATGGTAGTAGGTGCCGTGGCACACCGGTTTGTGCCAAGAACTGCAAAATGTTTCACGCTCAACAGTTTCCTGTGTGTATCAAGAATGGTCCACCACCAAAAGGACATCCAGCCAACTTGACACAACTGTGGGAAGCATTGGAGTCAACATGGGCCAGCATCCCTGTGGAACGCTTTCGACACCTTGTAGAGTCCACGCCCCAACGAATTGAGGCTGTTCCGAGGGCAAAAAGGGGTTGCTGGTGCAACTCAATATTAGATAGGTGTTCCTAATGTTTGGTATACTCAGTGTGTATACATTATAGCCTATTGTCCTATATACAGTATAATGATGTAATATGTAAACACATTACAAATCCAAGCATGTATTTTAGGGGGGAGCCACTGCAGGGTGGGTGGGGTCGAGATGTCCAGGACACTCTTGTGTCTGTTTTGTTCTATAAACCTCCCCGAGAGCACAGCTGTTGTCGCGTGGCGTAGTGGAGATCGCGCTCTGGGGTGATATTATGTCAAGCCTCGTGCTGCTTGCTGCGCATTGCCACTGACCGAGCTAGAGCGCCTTGCCTAGTTCGTTTCCTTGCTGCTAGCGAGCAGAATGTTGTCGCTCTGTCACAACGTTGGTTTCCATACGACAGTGCTACACTTCCCTTCCCTGACCCGAGAGGACACCGTTCCATTACCATGAGTTGTTTGGATGTTATGTACCCAGTCTATGGACATTACGCACCGTACGCGCCAGCCGCTCCCGCGTTCATCAACAACTTCAAGGTAAGGAGGCGCTTTGGAAAAGTTTCCAATTAATTAATTAAATGCGCGAGAAAAACTTAGCTTTGTGAGAAGAAGTTTGGGTAACGATTTACTTTGACTACATATCCATAACGCATGTCTTACACATCTATAAGCATTTCATGAACATATTATAACAGGTCCCAACCGCATTATTAAAGGTTAATTAAATATATCCATAGCAGATCTATAGCGCATTCATGTCATGCTATGCAAGAGCTCATATTTAGGTATAGATGCATACACGGCCGTAACCAGGGTCTGAGTTTTAGTGAGGTCTGGACAGGGGGATCCACCCCCATGAAATGTTAAGAAAGTTTAAGCTAATTTACTGCATTTCTATGCAATTGGAAAAACTCTAAAATGCTATTTGGAGAAGAGCAAAAACAAGCAAAAATGACCCCAGACATTATCACATTGGTTTCTGTAGCTTCATTCACCTCAGTCTATTTACAAACGCATAGCCTATTAGCTATACAATTAGCCGCTACACATTAACTCACATTAACTCAGCACAGGGATTAAAAACTATAATTTAATATGTACAGAGGGATCTGTTAGCAGAACACGTATTTTATTAACAAAAATAAAACAAATTAGTTTGCTTTACAGATTTTTTATTTTTTTTACAGCTAATATCCTGCAATTCTAAACGTTTTGCCATAGGGTGGGGATAAATTGTTACAGTTTTACAGCTAATGTCCTGCAATTCTAAACGTTTTGCCATAGGGTGGGGATAAATTGTTGCAGTTTTACAGCTAATTTCCTGCAATTCTAAACGATTTGCCATAGGGTAGGGATACATTGTTGCAGTTTTACAGCTAATTTCCTGCAATTCTACACATTTTGCCATGACCTATGCCATGTTAATATGGTATCTGAGTGAGAGTGAATAACAAAATCAATGGGGTCAGGCCCCCTGGAGGTCAGGCCCCCTGGAGGTCAGGCCCCCTGAGTAATTCCGCCATGATTACTACAAGTTTAGATAGCTGGCTAGACTAATTTACCAATCTACAAATGTTTAACTAACATGGGCTAATTGAGTGATCATCAGTGAGTGCACCTTGTGTATTCTACTATTCTAACTCTCAACAGTAAATTGAGACCCCAACTGAGTTTCTATTTAAAATATATATATATATACAGTGCCTTCAGAAAGTATACACACCCCTTGACTTTTTTCATATTTTGTTGTGTTACAGCCTAAATTTAAAATGGATTAAACATAGATGTTTCTGTCACTGGCCTACACACAATACCCCATAATGTCAAAGTGGAATTCTGTTTTTCTTTTTAAATTAAAAATGAAAAGCTGAAATGTTTTGAGTCAATAAGTATTCAACCCCTTTGTTATGGCAAGCCTAAATAAGTTCAGGAGTAACAATTTGCTTAACAAGTAACATAATAAGTTGCATGGACTCACTCTGTGTGCAATAATAGTGTTTAACATGATTTTTTTTTATGACAACCTCATCTCTGCAACCCACACACACAATTATTTGTAAGGTCCCTCAGTCGAGCAGTGAATATCAAACAGATTCAACCACAAAGACCAGGGAGGTTTTCCAATGCCTTGCAAAGAAGGGCACCTATTGGAAGATGGGTAAAGATAAATAAAAAGCAGACATTGAATATCCCTTTGGTGAAGTTATTAATAACACTTTGGATGGTGTATCAATACACCCAGTCCTACAAAGATTCAGTTGCTGGAGAGGAAGGAAACCGCTCAGGGATTTCACCATGAGGCCAATGGTGACTTAAAAACAGTTACAGAGTTCAATGGCTGTGATAGGAGAAAACTGAGGATGGATCAACAACATTGTAGTTACTCCACAATACTAACCTAGTTGACAGAGTGAAAAGAAGGAAGCCTGTACAGAATAAAAAATATTCTAAAACATGCATCCTGTTTGCAACAAGGCACTAAAGTAATACTGCAAAAAATGTGGCAAAGCAACTCACTTTTTGTCCTGAATACAAAGTGTTATGTTTGGGGCAAATCCAATACAACACTTTACTGAGTACCACTCTCCATATTGTTTAGCATAGTGGTGGCTGCATCATGTTATGGGTATGCTTGTAATTAAGGACTTGGGAGTTTTTAGGATAAAAAATAAATGGAATGGAGCTAAGCACATGCAAAATCCTAGAGGAAACCCTGGTTCAGTCACTGGGAGATTAATTCACCTTTCAGCAGGACAATAACCTGAAACACAAGGCCAAATCTACACTGGAGTTGCTTACCAAGATGACATTTAATGTTCCTGAGTGGCCTAGTTACAGTTTTGACTTCAATCTACTTAAAAATCTATGGCAAGACCTGAACATGGTTGTCTAGCAATGATCAACAACCAATTTGACAGAGCTTAAAGAATTTTGAAAATAATAATCGGCAACTGTTGCACAATCCAGGTGTGGAAAGCTCTTAGAGACTTACCCAGAAATACTCACCGCTGTAATCGCTGCCAAATGTGCTTCTACAAAGTATTGACTCAGGGGTGTGAATACTTATGTCAATGAGATATTTCTGTATTTCATTATCAATACATTGGCAAAAATGTCTAAAAACATGTTTTCACTTTGTCATTAAGGGGTATTGTGTGTAGATGGGTGAGAAAAAATATATATTGAATCCATTTTGAAATCAGGCTGTAAGACAACACAATGTGGAATAAGTCAAGGGGAATGAATGAAGGCACTGTATATATATATGTCCTCATACGTAGTTACGGTCCTGAATGCATCATTTTAATGACAGCTTAGTGTCATCATTATGGCTGTTCTCAAAAGTGTGCTTCTTCCATACCAGTGTTAGTGAATATGCCAAAAGGCCAAACCATGTTTGGAGAATGATGCTGATATAGTCTGTACCAGCCCCATTTCTCCCACAGACCAGTATAGGCCCGTGACTTACCTTCTTCTTCTCACTGAGGTCAAATGTGCATGAAGATCCCCACAATGGGAAAAACATAAACTTTAAATGTTGGTGTTCTAGATCAGAGTGGCAAATTGCACAGTTAATTACCATGAAGTGCTTAGCTATAAATGCTTTATGAATGGGAAAAATCATTTAACTTTACTTTCACTGCGTATCATTCGTACATAAACCCTTCATGTGTGCGTTATAGACCAGTATGACCAATTTAGGCCTAATTGTGATGTGGAAAAGGGCTGTTAATGAGTTACAGAATAGTTATGAAACTACACGATTTGATCCATAACATTTACCCTGAGGATTCAACCGTGTGAGGATCTTCAGGCAACATTGACCTCAGTGAGAAGAAGACGGTAAGTCACGGGTCTACAGTGTATACCGGTCTGTGGAAATGGGGCTAGTAAAGACTATATACACTGCATGACCAAAAGTATATGGAAACCTGCTCGTCGAACATCTCATTCCAAAATCCTGGGCATTAATATGGAGTTGGACCGTACATTTGCTGCTATAACAGCCTCCACTCTTCTGGGAAGGCTTTCCACTAGATGTTGAAACATTGCTGCAGGGATTTTAAAGGGGGGTCCACATACTTTTGCTTCCGTTCAGCCACAAGAGCATTAGTGAGGTCGGGCACTAATGTTCGGCGATTAGGCCTGGCTCGCAGTCGGTGTTCCAATTCATCCCAAAGGTGTTTGATGGGGTTGAGGTCAGGGCTCTGTGCAGGCCAGTCAAGTTCTTCCACACCGATCTCGACAAACCATTTCTGTATGGACCTCGCTTTGTGCATGGGGGCATTGTCATGCTGAAACAGGAAAGGGCCTTCCCCAAACTGTTGCCATAAAGTTGGAAGCACAGAATCATCTAGAATGACATTGTATGCTGTAGCGTTAAGATTTCCGTTCACTGGAACTAAAGGGCCTGAACCATGAAAAACAGCACCAGACCATTATTCCACCTCCACCAAACTTTACAGTTGGCACTATGCATTTGGGCAGGTAGCGTTCTCCTGGCATCCGCCAAACCTAGATT
The DNA here is from genome assembly GCF_020615455.1 of Coregonus clupeaformis. Classification (NCBI taxonomy): domain Eukaryota; kingdom Metazoa; phylum Chordata; class Actinopteri; order Salmoniformes; family Salmonidae; genus Coregonus; species Coregonus clupeaformis. The sequence goes on from NW_025533462.1 coordinate 276,440, forward strand.
AGTCCTTCGGACTGCCAGATGGTGAAGCGTTATTCATCACTCCAGAGAACACGTTTCCACTGCTCCAGAGTCCAATGGCTGCGAGCTTTACACAACTCTAGCCGACGCTTGGCATTGCGCATGGTGATCTTAAGCTTGTGTGCGGCTGCTCGGCCATGGAAACCCATTTCATGACGCTCCCAACTAACAGCTATTGTGCTGACGTTGCTTCCAGAGGCGGTTTGGAACTCGGTAGTGAGTGTTGCAACCAAGGACAGACGATTTTTACACGCTACGCACTTCAGCACTCGGCGGTCCTGTTCTGTGAGCTTGTGTGGCCTACCACTTCGCTGCTGAGCTGTTGTTGCTCCTAGACATTTCCACTTCATAACAGTACTTACAGTTGACCGGGCAGCTTTAGCAGGGCAGAAATTTGACCAACTGACTTGTTTGAAAGTTGGCATCCTATGACGGTGCCACGTTGAAAGCCACTGAGCTCTTCAGCAAGGCAATTCTACAGCCAATGTTTGGCTATGGAGATTGCATGGATGTGTGCTCGATTTTATACACCTGTCAGCAACTGGTGTGGCTGAAATAGCCGAATCCACTAATTTGACAGGGTGTCCACATACTGTTGTAAATATAGTGTATCAGCATAATTTTCAAAACATGGTTTGGTCTTTGGGCATATTCACTAACACTGGTATGGCAGAAGCACACTGTTGAGAACAGCCATTATGATGACACTATGCTGTCATTATAATGATGCATCTATTAAGATACCTAAATATGAGCTCTTAAATAGTATGCCATGAATGCGCTATAGATCTGCTCTGGATATATTTCATTAACCTTTAATAATCAAGTTAGGACCTGTTATAACGCGTTCATGAAATGCTTATAGATGTGTAATGAACGCGTTATTGGTATGTAGTCAAAGTAAAACGTTACAGATTATTATTATAATTTTTCTTAGCAACCTATTTGATTGTTTTGGCTACACAAAATGTTGAATCTATGGACAGCTTATTAACGAGGTCTATTAGAAGTCAGATGTCTCCAAAAATGTTTCCAAAACATGATGTGCTCTGTTTCTAAATTTTCCATGATCAAAGCTTTGGATAAAATGTTTGTTATGTTCAGTTTTAGTAGGATATCAGAGCCAGTCAGTATTTGTATCACAGGAGAAGATGACTCAGCATTTTTGGCAATTGGCAAAGACTGATTTTGTTTGAACAGTTGTGGAGAAAACAGTGTCATGATCACAGGACATATTAATCAATACAATTACACAATCACTTCCACAATGAAGCAAGCCACTTAACCCCCCTCCTTTCTCTCTATCACACACGCATACACGCACGCACACATGCACGCACGCACGCACGCATGCGCACGCACGCACACACACACACGCACACACACGCACAAGCACAAATGCACACAAGCACGCACGCACGCACACACAAACACACACACACACACACACAAGCACATATCATATTTTGCAATAGATGTGATGTCTACCAGATCTCTCTCCCTCCTAACAACTGTCCATTGCCCCCACCCCACCCCACCCCCTGCCTCCCCCTCCAGGCACCAATCTGTCTGAGGAGCACCTCTCCTCACTGCAGAGACTTCATGATGGAAAGCAGGGGGACGCAAAGGGGTCCCGAGGGGGTGTCGGCGGGCACCAGCAGGGTCTCTTCCTCCTCTTCCTCTTCCTCATGTCCCTCCGCCACGCGACCGGAGGAAGGCCCTAAGGAGAAACAGGAAATGCCCGAGGCTGAGTACCTGACGTCACGTTGCATCCTCTTCACGTACTACCAAGGGGACATCAGCAGTGTGGTGGACGAACACTTCTCCAGGGCTCTCAGCTCCTACATGGAGGGAGAGGGCAAGAGGAGGGCATCGGACCTGGGCACAGGTAGGGTAGACACAGCTAGGAGTGTGTGTGTGTCGGAGTCTGTGTGTGTGTGTGCCACTGTGTGTGTGACAGGTGAGGTCAGAGGACACGTGTGTGTGTGTGTGGACAGAAAATGGCAGCAGTGGACAGAAAGTCCTGTTGTCCACTGCCCTGTTGGGATCAGAGGTTAGGAAGGCTTGCAGGTCAAGAGTCAGGGATATTATTAAACATGCTTGTGAGATTCTTCAGGCTCTCAGTTAAGTGTGTTTTGGGTAGTCAGGTGTGCTTTGATGATATTAAGCACAAGCAGATACAGATCAACAGGCTTAGAAATGACAGTATGTCATACATTCATGTGACATTGTAGAGAGAACCAGGTAAATATACAATTTCTTACACAAAGAGGCTGCCATTACGTGGATTAATGGATTATTATCAATCAGTGGACATTTGCTCTATAATCAATAACAGGTGCAGACAGTGCAGAGGGTTTTTATATTCCTCTCTCATCAATCAATGTCTTCACATTAACTGTATTCGACAGCAATATGTTTGTACAAATTGTTTCAACTTTCACTGCTCTCGATCATTTTCTCCACATTTACATTTACCATTTACCTCAACCAAACATAAGTAGTGCTCAGCCTGTCCCCCCTCTCTCTCCCTCTCTCTCCCTCTCTCTCCCTCCCTCCCTCTCCCTCTCTCTCCCTCTCTCTCTCTCTCTCTCCCTCCCTCACTCTCCCTCTCTCTCCCTCTCTCGCCCGCTCTCTCCCTCTCTCTCCCTCTCCCTCTCTCTCTCTCTCTCTCTCCCGCTCTCTCCCTCTCTCTCCCTCTCCCTCTCTCGTTGGATGTCTTCATCCGGCACACAGACTGGCTTCCTGCCTCACAACAGATACTATGTTTATACGCAGGTGTAAGCATAGAACCCTGCGGGCCGGCGGCACCACAATGGCCAAAGCCTGATTTAACACTCCACCAGTTTGATTGAGTCTCTGTTTTTTTTTTTCCAGAGCAATTCTAAATATAAAAAGTAATGGCTAAAAGCCAAAACTGGCACACTGATATTCTGCTTTAGGCAAACGGGAGGGGGTGGAGGAGAGGGGGGCAGAAAAAACAACAGGTGGGGTGGGAGGGGTGAAGAGGTGAGGGAGGTGTGGAGGGGTGAGGGATGAGGTAAGGGAGCTGAGGGGAGTGGAGGGGCTGCTGGGAGGGCGAGGGGTCTCTCGCTCTCTCTCTCTCTCTCTGTCTGAATCTGTCTCTTTCTCTCATATTTCTATCTGTAGGCAGCAGGAGGCTACTGTTGGTAGGACTGTATGTACATATGATCAATATACTGTATCTGGGCCAGTGGGTGTGAAAACCATGTGACCTAAATAATGTTGTCATGACTTGCATGCATCTTTCCCAGGCCGTCCAATACGTGTCTGTAAATCATGACATGCCACACAGCAACTGTCCGTGACATGTGCCTAAACCTGATCTTTGTTTACCTCCCTCTCTCTCTCTCTCTCTCTCTCTCTCTCTCTCTCTCTCTCTCTCTCTCTCTCTCTCTCTCGCGCTCTCTCGCTCTCTCGCTCTCTCTCAGACACCCCTTCACCCAGCAGTCGTCGCAGCTTCCCCCCCTCCTTCTGGGATAGCAACTACCCCTCCCCCCAGTGTCGCTCCCACTGCGAGCCCAGAGCACCCACCTATTCCATGGACCCCTACGCTTCCGGACTCCACCCGGGCCTTCCTCACCCCCACGCTCACACTCACCCCCACCCCCACACTCACCCCCACTCGCACCTGCACCCATCAGAGGGGTGGGGCTACGCACAGAGCCAAGCCTACGGGCCCCCCAGGCCCCTCCATGAACTCTACTCCCCCAGCGGCCTGGAGCCCCACCTCCCCTACGGCCCCCTGCTTATGCCCACGGTGCGGCCCTCCCACCTGGGCACCCTCCCCGGACACCACCCCTACGATGTCAGAAAGCTGGACTCCACTGCCCCCTGGCCGGGCCTGCTGCCCCCAGGAGAGATGGCCATCAACATGGACGCAGGTATGGAGTCTCTTCTCTACAACCACAACAACAACCTCCTGCAGCGTTTCAATAGTCCTCTCTGCTGCAGCCACAGCCAGAGCCACCTGCGTGTCCATAGTCCCACAGATTTGCAGTATCCGTTAACACTATGAACCTCAAACGCTCGACAGGCTTATGACCTGACATTAACATTAGTAAGCTGATCTTTGAGCCCCTAGAAAGTATATTGATACTGATGAATGTGTCCCCGCAACCCCAATGAAATGTACTTTTCAATATCGTCTGTCAACGTGGCTTAGGACCATATTGTTAGTCATTTCAGTTGTCGTTGAGCTATATACTGAAGGTCACAGTTGTCGTTGAGCTACATACTGAAGGTCACAGTTGTCGTTGAGCTATATACTGAAGGTCACAGTTGTCGTTGAGCTATATGCTGAAGGTCACAGTTGTCGTTGAGCTATATACTGAAGGTCACAGTTGTCGTTGAGCTATATACTGAAGATCACAGTTGTCGTTGAACTACATACTGAAGGTCACAGTTGTCGTTGAGCTATATACTGAAGGTCACATTTGTCGTTGAGCTATATACTGAAGGTCACAGTTGTCGTTGAGCTATATACTGAAGGTCACAGTTGTCGTTGAGCTATATAATGAAGGTCACAGTTGTCGTTGAGCTACATACTGAAGGTCACAGTTGTCGTTGAGCTATATACTGAAGGTCACAGTTGTGAGTTCTGCTACTGTATGTGTCTTTGCTGCTGTTGTATGGAATAAACAGGGAATTAGTGTCAGCCACACACACACACACAGACACACACACACACACACACACAAACAAACACACACACTGAAACACACACACCCCCCACACACACAGACACACACACACACACACACACAAACACACACACTGAAACACACACAGACACACACAGACACACACACACACCCCACACACACACACAGACACACACACACACACACAAACACACACACTGAAACACACACACACACCCCACACACACACAAACACACACACACCCCACACACACACCCCACACACACAGACACACACACTGAAACACACACACCCCACACACACAGTGAAACACACCCCACACACACAGACACACACACAGAAACACACACAGTACGTCGTCAATGGCCTTACTATTTTCTTTGACCAAATAAGCTGTTTGGATTAGAGAGCAGGAGTAGCCATGACAACCGTTGTGCCTCGTTCTCATTGTTTTCCTCCATCTTCTTTGTCTTTCTCCATCGCCAGGCCTCCAGCATCACAAGAAAGGGAAGGAGCTGTACTGGTTTTAACGACCCTCCTCATCCGTCGCCATCGACCAGACATTACCAGATCCAATTAGGACCTCTGGAACTGTACCATTGAAGCGCCCCCTCCTCCCCCTCCTCCCCCTCCTCCCCCTCCTCCCCGTCCCCTCCTCCCCCTCTATCCCTCACCCGCCAACCATCCCCCCGCCTCCCCCCAGGCCCACAGTGCCAGCCGAGAGGCTCCAGGTCGACGTGTTTGCACCGTGGAGATAAGGACTCGGAGGCTGGGCTCGTGGAGAGCAGTGCAGAGAAAGAGAGAGACAGAGAGAAAAGAGGTACAGCTTTGGCGACCACTGCTCTGTGTTCTGTGCCGACTGGCCTATCCCGCTCCTCTCCTATCGCTGCTCGGGGCACAGCTGTGTGGCTGCGGCAGCATGGAGACCATTGGAGGCCACTGGCATGGTGCTAGCAACAGTGACCTGGTTTTGACAGAAAGGCAGAGGGGGTAGGCTCATTTTTGGACACGGGGGAAGAGCAAATAAAGATGGATGAGATCCGGTAGCCCAGTGTTTCACTACACCCCCCTACTGCAGATTCCCTTCTCTGTGTTGACACTGCACTCGTCATCCATATTATCTGGGCAATTATCTGCATGTCAACAAATGGACATTAGACAATCGGACTGGCTGTGTATGGATTTGGATTGTGACTGTGATCATAATGCTGTTTGTTTTTTTTGTTGTAGTTTTTTCTCTCCAAAAAACAGTATTTATATTTATTTGTGTTTTAATGTGCATTTCTGAAATGAAATCTTCATTTGGCCAGTGCTCTGGAAATACTTTAGTTGTGCTTTCTTAAAAGATGGTTGAGGTATGGTTGAGAAATGATTGAAGAATGGTTGAGGGAGGCGACCATAAAAGTGTTTGATAGTATTGTTTGATATATGAACTCATATTTTAGTTTGAGATAGGGAAATACTACGGTATGTCAACGATCAACCCATATAATGAGAAGCATATCAAGCTGCTGATCGAGTATTTAATCATTTGAATGTGTTCCATTGATGTTCCTGTCGTTTGTTTACAAATGCCACTTTTTGTCGTTTTAAAAGACGGATCTTAGTGTGTCCTTTCTCTTGCTTTTGACAAGAAATAATATCATTGTCAATAAATATTTGTATGGTAATGTCACGATCGTCGTATGAGTGAGTAGACCAAGGCGCAGCGTGTGAAACAAACATGACTTTAATTAGTTAAAGTATACCAAACAAAACACGACTCGTGAAGTCCACGGTAAACAAATACCGACACGGAACAAAAACCCACAACACCCAAGGGAAAACATACAGTTTAAATATGGCTCCCAATCAGAGACAACCCACAACAGCTGACACTCGTTGCCTCTAATTGGGAGCCACTCTGGCCAACATAGACATAGAACAACTAGACACTCAAACACAGCACATAAACACACGGAATCTACACACCCTGGCTCAACATATAAAGTCCCCAGAGCCAGAGTGTGACAGTACTCTCAAAGGCGCGGACTGCGACCGCGCCTCAACAAAACCCCAAACAGGGGAGGGCTGGGTGGGCATTCCTCCTCGGAGGCGGCTCCGGCTCCGGGCTTGACCACCACCCTTCCATAATTCCCCCGTAGCGCCCCTGGTCCGGTCTGACCCCGCTGGCTGGATCTGGACTGGACATTGACGGAGCGGATTGCTTACGCGCCGTTGTGGAGCAGCTGACCGGTCTTACCAGGCTGACGACTCGCACCCGGGCTTGGTGCGAGTAGCAGGAACGGGCTGAACCAGGCTGACGACTCGCACCCCTGGCTTGGTGCGAGTGGCAGGAACGGGCTGGACCAGGCTGACGACTCGCACCCCTGGCTTGGTGCGAGTGGCAGGAACGGGCTGGACCAGGCTGACGACGCACACCGTAGGCTTGGTGCGTGGAGCAGGGACAGGCCGGACAGGGCTGGCGACGCACCCCGTAGGCTTGGTGCGTGGAGCAGGGACAGGCCGGGCTGGGCTGACGACGCACACCGTAGGCTTGGTGCGTGGAGCAGGGACAGGCCGGACAGGGCTGGCGACGCACACCGTAGGCTTGGTGCGTGGAGCAGGAACAGGCCGGGCAGGGCTGGCGACGCACACCGTAGGCTTGGTGCGTGGAGCAGGAACAGGCCGGGCTGGGCTGGCGACGCACACCGTAGGTTTGGTGCGTGGAGCAGGGACAGGCCGGGCTGGGCTGGCGACGCACACCGTAGGCTTGGTGCGTGGAGCAGGGACAGGCCGGGCTGGGCTGGCGACGCACACCGTAGGCTTGGTGCGTGGAGCAGGGACAGGCCAGGCTGGGCTGTCGACGCACACCGTAGGCTTGGTGCGTGGAGCAGGGACAGGCCGGACCGGGCTGGCGACGCACACCGTAGGCTTGGTGCGTGGAGCAGGGACAGGCCGGGCTGGGCTGTCGACGCACACCGTAGGCTTGGTGCGTGGAGCAGGGACAGGCCGGACCGGGCTGGCGACGCACACCGTAGGCTTGGTGCGTGGAGCAGGGACAGGCCGAACCGGGCTGTGGAGACGGATAGGAGGCCTGGAGTGAATAGCGGCCACCACCCGTCCTGGCTGAATGCCTACCCTCACACACTCTGTGTGAGGCATCCGCACAGGACGTACAGGGCGGTGTACCCCTGGCCTGGTGGCCTTCTGGATCCGCCCCCTTTTCTCCTCCGTCAGCCCCGTCGTCCATGCCGTGTGCCCCCCCCTAAAAATTTTCTGGGGTTGCCTCACGACCGTCCGACGACGACCCTGATCACGCCGTAGCTACTCTCTACGGCGCGCCTCCACCGTCTCACTCCATGGCCGGCGATCCATCCCGGCCAGGATTTCCTCCCAGGTCCAGGACCCCTGCCCGTCCAAGATCTGCTCCCACGTCCAGGCTGCCTGCTCCTGGACACGCTGCTTGGTCTTGGTATGGTGGGTTTTTCTGTCACGATCGTCGTATGAGTGAGTAGACCAAGGCGCAGCGTGTGAAACAAACATGACTTTAATTAGTTAAAGTATACCAAACAAAACACGACTCGTGAAGTCCACGGTAAACAAATACCGACACGGAACAAAAACCCACAACACCCAAGGGAAAACATACAGTTTAAATATGGCTCCCAATCAGAGACAACCCACAACAGCTGACACTCGTTGCCTCTGATTGGGAGCCACTCTGGCCAACATAGACATAGAACAACTAGACACTCAAACACAGCACATAAACACACGGAATCTACACACCCTGACTCAACATATAAAGTCCCCAGAGCCAGAGTGTGACAGGTAAATTCAGACTTTCTTTCACTATCTGTCTGGATTTCTTTGAGTGATTATAACAATTATTTATTATTAATCATTAAATGGACAAATTATTTAATTATTATAAAGACCAGTCAGCATAAACTAAAACGTATGAACCCAGAGGCAAAACTGGCTGCATTGATATCATAAAAGGACGTTTCTGTCCAAAATATGGTGTCTTTCCTATGACGTGTTGACGTTGTCATGAGTATGCATACAATTGTCTTTACCTAAGATCATTTTACAACCAGAAAATTACGGAAGTGTCACATTACATGGCAAATTTTGCCTGCTGGGAAAGCTAGTGATAAAGGAATGCCAGAAGATACAGTGGCTTGCGAAAGTATTCACCACCCCCTTGGCATTTTTCCTATTTTGTTGCCTTATAACCTGGAATTAAACTGGATTTTTTGGGGGTTCGTATCATTTGATTTACACAACATGCCTACCACTTTGAAGATGCAACATATTTTTTATTGTGAAACAAACAAGAAATAAGACAAAAAAACAGAAAACTTGAGCGTGCATAACTATCTTCTGAAACAGGTTATTTTTTTCATTTCACTTCACCAATTTGGACTATTTTGTGTATGTCCATTACATGAAATCCAAATAAAAATCCATTTAAATTACAGGTTGTAATGCAACAAAATAGGAAAAAACGCCTAGGGGGATGAATACTTTTGCAAGGCACTGTACTCTGGACAGCTTTTTGGCCATCAAGGATAACGCTATGTCTGGCGCAAACCCAACACCTCTCACCACCCCGAGAAAACCATCCCCACAGTGAAGCATGGTGGTGGCAGCATCATGCTGTGGAGATGTTTTTCATCGGCAGAGACTGGGAAACTGGTCAGAATTGAAGGAATGATTGATGGCGCTAAATACAGGGAAAGTCTTGAGGGAAACCTGTTTCAGTCTTCCAGAGATTTGAGACTAGGACGGAGGTTCACCTTCCAGCAGGACAATGACCCTAAGCATACTGCTAAAGCAACACTCGAGTGGTTTAAGGGGAAACATTTAAATGTCTTGGAATCCAATTGAGAATCTGTGGTATGGCTTAAAGATTGCTGTACACCAGCGGAACCCATCCAACTTGAAGGAGCTGGAGCAGTTTTGCCTTGAAGAATGGGCAAAAATCCCAGTGGCTAGATGTGCCAAGCTTATAGAGACATACCCCAAGAGACTTGCTGAAAAAGGTGGCTCTACAAAGTATTGACTTTGAGGGGGTGAATAGTTATGCACGCTCAAGTTCCGTTTTTTTGTCTTATTTCTTGTTTGTTCCACAATAAAAAATATTTTGCATCTTCAAAGAGGTAGGCATGTTGTGTAAATCAAATGATACAACCCCCCCAAAAAATCCATTGTAATTCCAGGTTGTGAGGCAACAAAATAGGAAAAATGCCAAGGGGGGTGAACACTTTCGCAAGCCACTGTACCTTCTTCCATATGTTTGGGGAGTCTCCCACATACCTTTGGCGAACACTAAACGTGTTTGCTTATTTTTTTCTTTAAGCAATGGCTTTTTTCTGGCCACTCTTCAGTAAAGCCCAGCTCTGTGGAGTGTATGGCTTAAAGAGGTCCTATGGACAGATACTCCAATCTCCGCTGTGGAGCTTTGCAGCTCCTTCAGGGTTATCTTTGGTCTCTTTGTTGTCTCTCTGATTAATGCCCTCCTTGCCTGGTCCGTGTGTTTTGGTGGGCGGCCCTCTCTTGGCAGGTTTGTTGTGGTGCCATATTCTTTCCATTTTTTAAATAATGGATTTAATGGTGCTCCGTGGGATGTTCAAACTTTCAGATATGTTTTTATAACCCAACCCTGATCTGTACTTCTCCACAACTTTGTCCCTGACCTGTTTGGAGAGCTCCTTGGTCTTCATGGTGCTGCTTGCTTGGTGGTGCCCCTTGCTTAGTGGTGTCGCAGACTCTGGGGCCTTTCAGAACAGGTGTATACAGGTAAAAGTCAGTAAATTAGAATATTTTGAAAAACTTGATTTATTTCAGTAATTGCATTCAAAAGGTGTAACTTGTACATTATATTTATTCATTGCACACAGACTGATGCATTCAAATGTTTATTTCATTTAATTTTGATGATTTGAAGTGGCAACAAATGAAAATCCAAAATTCCGTGTGTCACAAAATTAGAATATTACTTAAGGCTAATACAAAAAAGGGATGTTGGCCAACTGAAAAGTATGAAAATGAAAAATATGAGCATGTACAATACTCAATACTTGGTTGGAGCTCCTTTTGCCTCAATTACTGCATTAATGCGGCGTGGCATGGAGTCGATGAGTTTCTGGCACTGCTCAGGTGTTATGAGAGCCCAGGTTGCTCTGATAGTGGCCTTCAACTCTTCTGCGTTGTTGGGTCTGGCATTCTGCATCTTCCTTTTCACAATACCCCACAGATTTTCTATGGGGCTAAGGTCAGGGAGTTGGCTGGCCAATTTAGAACAGAAATACCATGGTCCGTAAACCAGGCACGGGTAGATTTTGCGCTGTGTGCAGGCGCCAAGTCCTGTTGGAACCTGAAATCTCCATCTCCATAGAGCAGGTCAGCAGCAGGAAGCATGAAGTGCTCTAAAACTTGCTGGTAGACGGCTGCGTTGACCCTGGATCTCAGGAAACAGAGTGGACCGACACCAGCAGATGACATGGCACCCCAAACCATCACTGATGGTGGAAACTTTACACTAGACTTCAGGCAACGTGGATCCTGTGCCTCTCCTGTCTTCCTCCAGACTCTGGGACCTCGATTTCCAAAGGAAATGCAAAATTTGCTTTCGTCAGAAAACATGACTTTAGACCACTCAGCAGCAGTCCAGCTCTTTTTTTCCTTAGCCCAGGTGAGACGCTTTTCGCGCTGTTTCTTGGTCAACAGTGGCTTGACACGAGGTATGCGGCAGTTGAAACCCATGTCTTTCAAGCGTCTCTTGGTGGTGGATCTTGAAGCCCTGACTCCAGCAGCTGTCCACTCCTTGTGAATCTCCCCCACATTTTTGAATGGGTTTTTTTTCACAATCTTGACTAGGGCGCGGTGATCCCTATCGCTTGTACACTTTTTTCTGACCACAGTTTTTCCTTCCCTTTGCCTCTCTATTAATGTGTTTGGACACAGAGCTCTGAGAACAGCCAGCCTCTTCTGCAATAACCTTTTGTGTCTTTCCCTCCTTGTGCAATGTGTCGATGGTCGCCTTTTGGACAGCTGTCAAATCTGAAGTCTTCCCCCATGTTTGTGTAGGCTTCAGAACTGGACTGAGAGACCATTTAAAGCCCTTTGCAGGTGTTTTGAGTTAATCAGCTGATTAGTTTGTGGCACCAGGTGTCTTCAAAATGTAACCCTTACACAATATTCTAATTTTGTGACACACGGAATTTTGGATTTTCATTTGTTGCCACTTCAAATCATCAAAATTAAATGAAATAAACATTTGAATGCATCAGTCTGTGTGCAATGAATAAATATAATGTACAAGTTACACCTTTTGAATGCAATTACTGAAATAAATCAAGTTTTTCAAAATATTCTAATTTACTGACTTTTACCTGTATATATACTGTATGGTCAAACATTTTGAGAATGACACAAATACACATTTTCACAAAGTCTGCTGCCTCAGTTTTGATGATGGCAATTTACATATACTCCAGAATGTCATGAAGAGTGATCAGATGAATTGCAATTCATTGCAAAGTCCCTCTTTGCCATGAAAATGAACTTAATCCCAAAAAAACATTTCCACTGCATTTCAGCCCTGCCACAAAAGGACCAGCTGCCATCATGTCAGTGATTCTCTCGTTAACACAGGTGAGAGTGTTGACGAGGACAAGGCTGGAGATCACTCTGTCATGCTGATTGAGTTAGAATAACTGGAAGCTTTAAAAGGAGGGTGGTGCTTGAAATCATTGTTCTTCCTCTGTTAACCATGGTTACCTGCAGGGAAACACGTGCCGTCATCATTGCTTTGCACAAAAAGGTCTTCACAGGCAAGGATATTGCTGCTAGTAAGATTGCACCTAAATCAACCATTTATCGGATCATCAAGAACTTCAAGGAGAGAGGTTCAATTGTTGTGAAGAAGGCGTCAGGGCGCCCAAGAAAGTCCAGCAAGTGCCAGGACCGTCTCCTAAAGTTGATTCAGCTGCGGGATCGGGGCACCACCAGTGCAGAGCTTGCTCAGGAATGGCAGCAGGCAGGTGTGATTGCATCTGCACGCACAGTGAGGCGAAGACTTTTGAAGGATGGCCTGGTGTCAAGAAGGGCAGCAAAGAAGCCACTTCTCTCCAGGAAAAACATCAGGGACAGACTGATATTCTGCAAAAGGTACAGGGATTGGACTGCTGAGGACTTGGGTAAAGTCATTTTCTCTGATGAATCCAATTTCATGTGTGGGGTTGCTTGTTAGCCAAGGTGGCCAAGAGTGGGCTCACTCACATTTTTGCTTAAGAACACAGCCATGAATAAAGAATGGTACCAACACATCCTCCGAGAGCAACTTCTCCCAACCATCCGAGAACAGTTTGGTGACGACCAATGCCTTTTCCAGTATGATGGAGCACCTTGCCATAAGGCAAAAGTGATAACTAAGTGGCTCGGGGAACAAAACATCGAAATGTTTGGTCCATGGCCAGGAAACTCCCCAGACCTTAATCCTATTGAGAACTTGTTGCCGATCCTCAAGAGGCGGGTGGACAAACAAAAACCTACAAATTCTGACAATCTCCAAGCATTGATTATGCAAGAATGGGCTGCCATCAGTCAGGATGTGGCCCAGAAGTTAATTGACAGCATGCCAGGGCGGATTGCATAGGTCTTGAAAAAGAAGGGTCAACACAGCAAATATTGACTCTTTGCATAAACTTAATGTCATTGTCAATAAAAGCCTTTGACACTTATGGAATGCTTGTAATTATACTTCAGTATACCATAGTAACATCTGACAAAAATATCTCATAACACTGAAGCAGCGAACTTTGTGAAGACCAATACTTGTGTCATTCTCAAAACTTTTGACCACGACTGTACTGAGATCATGTGACAGATCATGTGACTATTAGATTGCACACAGGTGGACTTTATTTAACTAATTATTTGACTTCTGAAGGTAATTGGTTGCACCAGATCTTATTTAGGGGCTTCATAGCAAAGGGGGTGAATACATATTCACGCACCACCTTTCCATTATTTATTTTTGAGAATTTCTTGAAACAAGTTATTTTTTTCATTTCACTTCACCAATTTGAACTATTTTGTGTATGTCCATTACATGAAATACAAATACAAATCCATTTAAATTACAGGTTGTAATGCAACAAAATAGGAAAAACGCCAAGGGGATGAATACTTTTGCAAGGCACTGTATATGTGACACTTAAAATTATCATGTTTGAGTTATCATTGTAAACAACATAGTTTTGTGGGGCGTAAATTAATTGAAACAGAATTCAATTCCAAATTCTCAAGGTTGGAGTTCTTGTCCAGCCTCAATCCAAAGACCTTCCATTCCATTACGTTCCACCTCCAGTTGACACTTTGTCACCTGTAAAGTGGGAACGTGTGGTGAATTTCAATTATGTGTAATCGAAGATGCCTCCAACCCTCCCAGTTAGGTTCCCAGTTGAGTTAAGTGTTGCTGCGCTATTGATCCAGATGATATTCAAATTGTGTAAGTATGCCAAGCATCGCCCATGTTCATTTAGACACAAATTATTTTTGAGCCACTGGGGAGCAGCCAAGTATGTAATTGGCCTAGTCCCAAATGGCACCCTATTCCCTCTGCAGTGAACTACTTTTGACCTGAGTCCTATGGTTCCTAGTCAAATGTAGTGCACTTTTTAGGGAATAGGGTGCCATTTGGAAGGTTCACATTGCCCCTAAGCTTGGGAAAACACATGTCGAGTAACATTTACATTTTAGTCATTTTGCAGACGCTCTTATCCAGAGCAACTTACATACTTTACTATTTTTTATTTTATAATTTTTTTTCATACTGGCCCCCCATGGGAATCGAACCCACAACCCTGGCGTTGCAAACGCCATGCTCTACCAACTGAGCTACATCCCTGCCGGCCATTCCCTCCCCTACCCTGGACAACGATCTCCCGGTCGCGGCCGGCTACAACAGAGCCTGGATTCGAACCAGGATCTCTAGTGGCACAGCTAGCACTGCCACTAGCACTGCCACTGTTCTGCAAGTTGGAATGACTTTATGAGGAGGCAGAAGAGCGTATCTTGTTGCTCAAAGCATCCAACTCAAAGCCATGCATGTACATAATTACAAAAGGTATTATAGGGTGTCTTATAACCTGTTATAAGCATATAGGATATATTATATCCCATTTAAGCCTCAGAGATCCTGTTAAATGACTAATATGTTCTAAATTACTATCCTATTAAATGACTAATATGTTCTAAATTACTATCCTATTAAGTCACTAATATGTTAAAGGGAAATTCCACCACGGTAATGACCTGAAGAAAATGTAACAGCATATTGTATAAATAGCTACCCTTAGAATGCACACTGTTCTTGCAGTAGCTATGGACAGTGCTGCCCCCTGGTGGAGAGTTCTCATTAATACTCCAGATAAGCAAAATCTAATCTGCCAGCACAGAGAGTAAAGTTCCTGAGTGAGTATGACTGCTATAGGTCATGTCCATTTATGTCCATACAGGAACTGAAATAGAGAGGAATTTGAGTTAAGAATGCCCACCAGGTATATTCCTTTATCAACATGGATTGAAAGGGATTGTGAATGACACCAGTGGGTACAGAACAATAGCAGTATTTGTAACATAATAATAATATGCCATTTAGCAGATGCTTTTATCCAAACGCGACCTACAGGCATACATTTTTCATATGGGTGGCCCCAGCAGGAATCAAACTCATGACCCATGGCGTTGTAAGCGCCATGCTTTACAGACTGAGCCACTAAGGACCATTTCCAGTGATCATCCGTACCGCAAGTTCTTCTGGATCATCAGAGGCCCTAAAAGTTGTTGTTGTAATAGAGAATGTGTTAGATAAAGGTAAAATAATAAATAAGTAAATAAATGCTATTTCTTAGACAATGAATATGCCATGTAACATGATCTACCCCATCATCACGTACAGTAAAAGAAACCCAAACTCACCCAGAGTCAGTTACCAGAATGACACATTGTCCATCTGACAGCAGGTCATCTGAGTTACTGTAAAAGAAACCCAAACTCACCCAGAGTCAGTTACCAGAATGACACATTGTCCATCTGACAGCAGGTCATCTGAATGAGTCGAAGGATCATGGGATGGAGTCACATTTATTATGATTATTTATTACAATTCATTAATTGAGGCCTGTTTGATACTATTTTTTTAATGTCTTATTTACTATGTCAGATGTGTTGATGATAACATTGTTCAATGTGGTTCTATGGCAGCCTAATTTCCAGCTGATTTGACCTTATTGGTTAAATATATTAAACATTTATTGTATGTTGGCGGCCCAGCTTCTTCGTTCCTTTACCTTGTTATAGACTACCTGGTTATTGGTCTTGAATTGCAGCCAGGTGACATTTCTTGGACAGCAACCAGGTTTTAATGTCAGAGAATGGCTGTGCATTTGCTGGCCTACAGTGTCAGTCACATTGGCCGCGTTTATACAGGCAGCCCAATTCTGATCTTTGCCTAATTATTGGTCTTTTGACAAATCAGATATTTTGCCAGTAAATAGACAAAATATCATGATTGGTTCTGCATGTGTAAACACTGCCAAAATGTCACACAGTACTATAGACTAATAGCGACATGAACACATGCAACATATCTATTGAACCACTGGGCCACCGATTAACATTTGACAAAGTCTTACATGTGACAATATCAACATGATCTCACGAACACAAGTAAAAATTAGACATTTGGCCAACTGCCACCTACACACCTCATGAAAAAAACACCATTAACCTTGATCTATGAACTCTCCCTCCTTTATAGTTAGTCATATGTTCTTTCTTGCAAATCAAGTAGACTTGTCACTTGACTCCTGCTGTAAATGCAGCATAGGTTGTTAACTTTGTGCATCCACACTTTAACTCACATAGCACCATACCAGGTGTTCAGTGGTTAATCAGCATTTTCCACATGTGAAATCATGTGATTTTTCTGTAAGGGTGTGTGCGTGCGAGCTTGCAGGAGTGTGTGAGTGAGTGTATGAGTGTTGTGGTTTTACTGTACAACTGTGGTGGTCTCTGTCTGTCTCATGGTCTCATTCATAAAGTCACTTTCGGTGTTTGGGTGACAGCACACCTCCCCCACAAGCCCTGGCCTCACTTTGATAGCTACAGTATACATGAAATCCCAGATTGAAAATAAATATTATCAAAATACATTCTAATACAGGATAACACGCATAAATATAAATGTAGTCAAAATGCAATGAAGGTGTTTCATATTACTATGACATTTTATTATATGAATTCATAAGATGCATAAGAAGAATATTTTAGTCTTACGAATGAATTACACACAATTACTGCGCTTATAAAAAAGGACCAATTAATTTGATAAATGTCATGGCCTTTTCATTTCCTGTATATAATTTATGTACTTCTCTAGAAATACGTGGGATCCACACACCACACATGCAGCAAGTCTTCCCCCAGTAGAAATGCTGAGTAAATACTAAGATTGGTGAGGTGACAAAACCATTGCACTCATTCTGAACAACATCTTCTCTCAGTAATGTAACCGGTTCTAGATTAGTGTTAATAGTGTACTTTTCTAACCTGTGTACCAGTCTGTTTAGAGTGGTCTGTTAACATTCTACTCCTTGTACTCCGTGTCATTGCCAAACAGACTGGCCTTTCGGCAATCTTCAAATATGAACAATCTTACATGACACAGAGTACAAGCAGTGGAATGTTAGCTAAACAGACTGGTAACCAGGATAGAGGAATGTTAGCTAAACAGACTGTACCCAGGATAGAGGAATGTTAGCTAAACAGACTGGTACCCAGGATAGAGGAATGTTAGCTAAACAGACTGGTAACCAGGATAGAGGAATGTTATCTAAACAGACTGGTGCCCAGGATAGAGGAATGTTAGCTAAACAGACTGGTAACCAGGATAGAGGAATGTTATCTAAACAGACTGGTAACCAGGCTAGTAATTTCCTACAGACCTGAAGGGTTCTCTGGCTGGAGTGTGACAGACTGCATGACCTGACAGCACCAACTCCTGTCTTCCAATCGCACAGTTCAATGGAATGCTTCATGGATTTCAGATCAATCGAATCAAATGTTATTTGTCACATGCTTTGTAAACAACCTGTGTAGACTAACAGTAAAATGCTTACTTACGGGCTCTTCCCGACAATGCTGAGAGAAAAAAATATAAATAATATAAATGTTGAAAGATAATGAGTAAAGATAACTTGGCTATATACAGTACCGAGTCGATATGCAGGGGTATGAGGTAATTGAGGTAGATATGTACATATAGGTACATATTTACATACCTTACCTTCCTGCCAAAATACGACATAGATACCAAACAGACCTTTTGATTACAGTGTTCTTATAGCTATGAGAAAGACAGGCTACCTAAACATGTGACTAGAAGAAGGCTGTCTTCGAGGTTTTATTGAGTTCATTGCCTTTCCCATCAGAACGTTTGGCTTACCTTTTCATTTGTATTCTTTAACTGTATTTTATTGGCTGGGGCTTTTGTTTTGACAGGAAGGTCTTGTGACTTGGAGACACGCTCATGTCCACTGCCCTCATGATGACCATTGTCCTAAAATGACCATGCAGAAATTCACCATTGGAAAAGTTCTGTCAAATTTAGTGACATTTAATCATTGTAAATATGTCACTAAAGCTGACATATTAGCTGTCACTGAAGCTGACATATTAGGTATTGTTGAATACTCGTTTCTGATTGGCTTGAAGGGCATTCTAGAGCGTGCATTATTTCCCTATAACGCACGCTATATCAGCACGGTGGTAATCAATGGCTTTAGTTCATTCTTACATGTTTTACATTTGAGCTGCTTTTGAAAGCAAAAGTCGAATTGAAAACATTATTGGCATTGCCGAAATACAATTTTCATAATAGCAAGCTAGGACTGATGGTTTGGTTAGCTAAACTAGCAAGTCTGTTTGTTTGGTTACCAAGGAAACTACTGTAGCTATCTAGTAAACTTGCTAGCTACTTCATGTTAAACATATTTCTACCTGCATATGAACACATTTCTAATCTGTTAAACTATAGCCATGGTATAAAAGCGATAATTAACTCGGGGCTGTATGCGTTCTCTGGAAAATAATGCAACTCCGTGGAAGGTTAGTTCCACTCCGTTAGCGTGTCGTGGAACACACCTTTCACATCGTTCATTATTTTCCATAGAACGCATATCCCCTTGTTGATTTTCCCTTAAATGTCAATTTTGGTGGCATATTACTTATGTCACAAAAATAACTTATTAGCTATATGTCACATAGAATGGCTACAATTAAGGACAGGTAAAAGGAGGGAGAGAGACTTAGGAGGGAGAGCTAGATGAAAAACATTGAGAGGGAAACTTTCCAAGGTGAACTTCTAACAGGAAGTTTGTGGGTAGACAGAATGTTCTGCACTGTTGTTGATGGAAACATACAACAGTGGTGGAAAACGTACCCCATTGTCGTACTTGAGTAAAAGTCAACATACCTTAATAGAAAATTACTCACGTAAAAGTGAAAGTCACCCAGTAAAATACTACTTGAGTAAAAGTCTAAAAGTATTTGGTTTTAAATATACTTAAGTATCAAAAGTAAATGTAATTTCTAAAATATACTTAAGTATCGAAAGTAAAAGTAAAAGTATAAATCGTTTCAAACTCCTCATATTAAGCAAAGCGGACAGCACCATTTTCTTGTTTTTTTAATTTACGGATAGACGGGGCACACTATAACACTCAGACATCATTTACAAAAGAAGCATTTCTGTTTAGTGAGTCCACCAGATCAGTAGGGACGACCAGGGATGTTCTCTTGATAAGTGCATGAATTTGACAATTTTCCTGTCCTGCTAAGCATTCAAAATGTAATGTGTACTTTTGGGTGTCAGGGAAAATGTATGGCGTAAAAAGTACATTATTTTCTTTAGGAATGTAGTGAAGCAAAATAAAAAGTTGTCAAAAATATGAATAGTAAATTAAAGTACAGATACCCAAAAAAACTACAGTGCCTTGCAAAAGTATTCATACCCCTTGGCATTTTTTCCTATTTTGTTGCATTACAACCTGTAATTTAAATGGATTTGTATTTGTATTTCATGTAATGGACATACACAAAATAGTCCAAATTGGTCAAGTGAAAATAAATAATGGAAAAGTGGTGCGTGCATATGTATTCACCCCCTTTGCTATGAAGCCCCTAAATAAGATCTGGTGCAACCAATTACCTTCAGAAGTCACATAATAAGTTAAATAAAGTCCACCTGTGTGCAATCTAAGTGTCACATGATCTGTCACATGATCTCAGTATATATACACCTGTTCTGAAAGGCCCCAGAGTCTGCAACACCACTAAACAAGGGGCACCACCAAGCAAGCGGCACCATGAAGACCAAGGAGCTCTCCAAACAGGTCAGGGACAAAGTTTTGGAGAAGTACAGATCAGGGTTGGGTTATAAAAAAAGATACGAAAGTTTGAACATCCCATAGAGCACCATTAAATCCATTATAAAAGAATAATTGAAAGAATATGGCACCACAACAAACCTGCCAAGAGAGGGCCGCCCACCAAAACTCACGGACCAGGCAAGGAGGGCATTAATCAGAGAGGTAACAAAGAGACCAAAGATAACCCTGAAGAAGCTGCAAAGCTCCACAGCGGATATTGGAGTATCTGTCCATAGGACCACTTTAAGCCGTACACTCCACAGAGCTGGGCTTTACGGAAGGGTGGCCAGAAAAAAGGCATTGCTTAAAGAAAAAAATAAGCAAACACGTTTGGTGTTCGCCAAAAGGCATGTGGGAGACTCCCCAAACATATGAAAGAAGGTACTCTGGTCAGATGAGACTAAAATTGAGCTTTTTGGCCATCAAGGAAAATACTATTTCTGGCGCAAACCCAACACCTCCCCAAACATATGGGTTGTTATATAAGTTGCTCTAGTATTGGTAAATGTTTAAATGTAGTAAATTATATAAACAACCCATATGTATTATTTTTTTATTCCGATGTGTTTCCAGTGAGATGACCCAAACTTCAGTAATATGCGTACGGCATGCAGTAGACACTTCGAACAGCTGTGATGTCACGTGTGCACATGTTCCTCTTATACCCTCTCAGCGTCGACTAGTTAAGAGGAATTACCATGACCATTACCACAGGACATCTGGACACCTCCGAAACAGTCAAATAGGAAGACATGGTAGTGGAGCGCACCGCTACCATGTGACACCCAGTAAGAGATGAGAAATGTGGAAATGAAAGCCTTCCGTAAATGTTGCATTAGTCATTTCTTGCAAAGAAGTTGAAGCATCACCGTTGATGGAAACCCTAAACAGAAAATGAAACTCACCCAATTCAGGGCTACATGTGTACTGGAAACAAAGTGATTCAGACATGATTGTTTCCATGCTATTTCACTTATGTTATTAGGCTACTGCACTGTAATCATGTTGCATCAAATAGCTGTTGACATACGTATACAGTTTTCATCTCAATTTATCCCGGGTTTAAACCAATTAACCAAACATTAACAATAAACAACAAGGTTTGGTTCAGTAGTGTTGCGTGGGTAAAATCACTGGGGAAGCCAAGCCAAGCCAGTAAAAAGGCCATATTACAACCTCTGTTGTGATAATTGCGTTGTTTGCTCTATAACCTATTTGTTCATACACCACCGTGACATACAATAAGGCCGTGACAACAAAAAGACAACAGTCACAAAGTGTGGTGTTCCCAAAAGGCATGTGGGAGACTCCCCAAACATATGGAAGAAGGTACTCTGATCAGATGAGACTAAAATTGAGCTTTTTGGCCATCAAGGAAAACGCTATGTCTGGCGCAAACCCCACACCTCTCATCACCCCGAGAACACCATCCCCACAGTGAAGCATGGTGGTGGCAGCATCAGCATCATGCTGTGGGGATGTTTTTCATCAGCAGGGACTGGGAAACTGGTCAGAATTGAAGGAATGATGAATGGCGCTAAATACAGGGAAATTCTTGAGGGAAACCTGTTTCAGTCTTCCAGAGATTTGAGACTGAGACAGAGGTTCACTTTCCAGCAGGACAATGACCCTAAGCATACTGCTAAAGCAATATTTGTGTGGTTTAAGGGGAAACATTTAAATGTCTTGGAATGGCCTAGTCAAAGCCCAGACCTCAGTCCAATTGAGAATCTGTGGAATGACTTCAAGATTGCTGTACACCAGCGGAACCCATCCAACTTGAAGAAGCTGGAGCAGTTTTGCCTTGAAGAATGGACACAAATCCCAGTGGCTAGATGTGCCAAGCTTATAGAGACATACCCCAAGAGACTTGCAGCTGTAATTGCTGCAAAAGGTGGCCCTACAAAGTATTGACTTTTTTTTCTTATTTCTTGTTTGTTTCACAATAAAAAATACTTTGCATCTTCAAAGTGGTAGGCATGTTGTTTAAATCAAATGATACAAACCCCCCCAAAATCCATTTAAATTCCAGGTTGTAAGGCAACAAAATAGGAAAAATGCCAAGTGGGGTGAATACTTTCGCAAGCCACTGTATCATGTGGCTGTCCATGGTACTGATTTCTGTGTGTGTGTGTAACACCATTTTTTTTCACTCACCCTACTTGTAGACTAGTTGAACGCCATCATCCTCTCTTTCATGTTGGCAAAACGGTCTATGGCTATGTCATGCAGTACACTTTGAGTTTTTGTTGTCATAGGCTACCTAGCTAAAACTCTTGCTAGCCTAACTTCCTAACATGGGCAACAATGAACCAACTAAGTTAGCTAGCTAGTTAACGTGAGCCTACTAGGCTACATCTAGGCTACATATTGAACTTCAATCGTCGTCTCAGGCCAGTGGCAAAACATATGAATGTATGGTTAGATCTGAATCTCCGTCATAATAATTGGCCTGTACAGAGAATTAAGTCAAAACCACACGTCCAAATCCCCATTTCCATCCATGGCTTAGGAAAGGGCCGATTTAGCAAGCTAGGTACTGCAGAACATCAACACAAGCAGACTAGAAACAGACAAGTTTTTCTGAAAATGACGTTTTGCTTAGGAAGTGATTTGATTGGTATGAAGCCAAATCCAAACTGGCCTCCCTTGGGGGACGTTTTGCTGCACCAAGACAACCCATAGTTGAGCTCAGCTCAACGCTGATTGGCTAATTATTTTGATTAATCAATTAATCAAATGCTACGGCGGCAACATGTTATACTCTTTTAGTCCAGACAGCATCAGATACATGGGCTACACATAATGGGACAGAGTAATGCCAGTGAGATTCACCCACTTGTGAATTGAAAGAAAATTATCAAAACATTTGTAAGTATTTTCTGCCCTGTCACAACATACTGTAAAGACAAATGTAAGTATTGTCTGCCCTGTCACAACATACTGTAAAGACTAATGTAAGTATTCCTTCTACAATAAAGAAGATCTAAATGACATGATGTTCCCTAAAACAAAGACATTTTTGTCATGCAAATGTTCTAGTGTGATTTCCCACACCCTGTTTTCTTCCAGTAAATTGACTGGTAAGCATTCTCTGGTCTGTCTCGCCCCCGTGTCTTCCCCTGCTGTAGTTTATGGCTTCGTGACAGGCACCTGACTGAACAATAACCACAGCAAGTACTTAAGCAGAGGACAGAGTGACAGTTATCCATCACCAGCCAGTGGCTTCAAGACATCCTACACACACACAGGTGAGCAGCCACAGACACAGACACAAATACACACACACATGCTTCCTGTGTCAGATAGAAACTAATATTTATTGAAAGATACATATTGTGAGAGAGAGAGATACAGAGAGAAAGAGAAGGAAAGAGAGAAAAACAGAGAAAATAAAGACTGTATGAGAGAGAGATAAAGAGAAACATCTGGTGCATACTGTAGCTCCATGCATGTATGATCTGTCTCCTGTTGTTCTCAGTAAATCTCTGCTGTCTTTCTCCTCAGAATGAAATTGTTGGTAGTTGTGGCTGCTGCTCTGGCAGTGGCTAGTGCCGCTAGCCTCTCATTGGAGGACTTGGAGTTCCATGCCTGGAAACTGAAGTTTGGTAAGAGAAGCATCTCTCTTCACGTCAGCTTGTTTCACTTTAGCTTCTTATCATTGACAACAATGGAGTGTGTGACTATCTCCTCTTTTCTTCATGTTTATTATCAATCTGAACCTCTGCTCTCTCATTATCCTGTTCAAGACGTTGTAGAGCAGGAGGCGACAACCTTTACTTTCATAAGAGCTACTTACATACAACTACAAAATGTCTCGAGCTACTCAAAGCCTGCATATTTTGTTACTATATTTAGAGGTATTTAATAGAGGCGCCTGTTAATCCTGAAAGTCTGGTTTCATTGATTTTTATATTGTTTCCTCACTGAGGGCCCGATTCAGACTTGAGATAAGTAGACTTAACATGGACTTAAGTCAATAAAACATGGACTTAAATCAATAAAACATGGACTTAAGTCAATAAAACATGGATTTAAGTCAATAAAACATGGACTGAAGTCAATAAACATGGACTTAAGTCAATAAAACATGGACTTACTGTAAGTCAAAAATAGTCATGTTTAGTCAATTTATTTCAAGTCTGAATAAGGCCTTCAGTGAACTGACTTTGACTCCTACAGGGAAGTCTTACAGCTCTCAGGTGGAGGAGGCTCAGCGCATGAGCTCCTGGATCTCTAACCGGAAGCTGGTGCTGGTTCACAACATGCTGGCTGACCAGGGCATCAAGTCCTACCGCCTGGGCATGACCTCCTTCGCTGACATGGTAGGGCCAAGCAACATACCACTGTATAACTAGAACAGCTCACATATTTATATGTAGATTTATGAAGGATAAAATGATTAAATGAGCAAAAGAAGGATCTCTCTTTGTCTGCCCCATTTTCAGATTTACAGCATTCGTAGAAAATAAAGAAAACTGACACGATTATATTGACAATTAAATTGACATGATTTTGATGAACTATGGACTTGTTAATATGTTGTGATCTGTATCCTTTATCTGAACTAAATAGTGAAGTACAATAGAAGGATAGATCCACCCCAAAACAAAGGAAATACATTTCTGAAATAATTGTGTCCAGTGATAATAAATAATTATTATAATGGATTGGATTTATATAGCACCTTTCTACCAACTAAGGTTTTCAAAGCGCTTTACATAGGAAGGGGAAACTCACCTCATCCACCACCAGTGTATCTAATGTAAATGATGTATAAATTAGTATGTGTATCTATTGTTGTGTCCCTCTATCGCAGGATAACGAGGAGTACAGACACGTCATCTCCCTGGGTTGCCTGGGCTCCTTCAACACCTCCAAGCCCCGCGGCGGCTCTACCTTCTTCCCAATGCTTGGGGACAACGACCTGCCCACCACCGTGGACTGGAGGGAAAAGGGCTACGTCACCCCCATCAAGGACCAGAAGCAGTGTGGCTCCTGCTGGGCATTCAGTGCGGTAAGAAAGGGAGAAGGAAGGAAGGGGTTAAGAGAGCGAGTTAACTACAGCCTAAACTCTGCTCTAGTCAGATGTAGTTAAGCAGTGGAGGCTGGTGGGAGGAGCTATAGAAAGACGGGCTCATTGTAATGGCTGGAATGGAATAAATGGAACGGTATCAAACACATCAAACATATGGAAACCACATGTTTGACTCCGTTCCATTTATTCAATTTCAGCCATTACAATGAGACCTCCTATAGCTCCTCCCACCAGCCTCCACTGTAGTTGAGTAATTGGTCAGCCTGTTCTAATACTTGTTCTCTTGTTCTCTGTAAGACATCACAGTACAGTTGAAATATATATGGCAAATAGAAATCCTATATGGATGGTGTTAAAAGATAGATGGGAGGTGTTGAATGGAATTGAAGGATGGGACTAATAACAACTAACAACAAACAATAACAAGATAACTAATAATGTAGGCACGCTGTGTCCATAATAGGTGTATGGGTTGTAGGTTGGGAGCTTTTGTGAAGGAGCATAGTTAGAAAGATATGGCATATAGAAGCAAACCGGATGGACATCATGAAAATGATCGGAGAGGTTGAGAGTAGAAGAAGTTCAGGAGAAAGAACAAACAAAATGTAATTATTGTAAAATTGACTGTGTCCATAAAATGTAGATAGTGGGTATGGGCCGGAAGTAGAGGCCTAGGCGTTGTTGTTCACTAGTTTACTCCAAGTGGGGAAAGGGTGGCGGGGTTGGAAAGTAATAAAGGGGAATATATATATATATTATGAAAGGATATGTATGTGTATGTATGTATGTATGTATGTATGTATGTATGTATGTATGTATGTATGTATGTATGTATGTATGTATGTATGTATGTATGTATGTATGTATGTATGTATGTATGTGGGTGTGTATGTGTGTATATGTACAGTGGGGAAAAAAAGTATTTAGTCAGCCACCAATTGTGCAAGTTCTCCCACTTAAAAAGATGAGAGAGGCCTGTAATTTTCAGCATAGGTACACGTCAACTATGACAGACAAATTGAGAAAAGAAAATCCAGAAAATCACATTGTAGGGTTTTTAATGAATTTATTTGCAAATTATGGTGGAAAATAAGTATTTGGTCACCTACAAACAAGCAAGATTTCTGGCTCTCACAGACCTGTAACTTCTTCTTTAAGAGGCTCCTCTGTCCTCCACTCGTTACCTGTATTAATGGCACCTGTTTGAACGTGTTATCAGTATAAAAGACACCTGTCCACAACCTCAAACAGTCACACTCCAAACTCCACTATGGCCAAGACCAAAGAGCTGTCAAAGGACACCAGAAACAAAATTGTAGACCTGCACCAGGCTGGGAAGACTGAATCTGCAATAGGTAAGCAGCTTGGTTTGAAGAAATCAACTGTGGGAGCAATTATTAGGAAATGGAAGACATACAAGACCACTGATAATCTCCCTCGATCTGGGGCTCCACGCAAGATCTCACCCCGTGGGGTCAAAATGATCACAAGAACGGTGAGCAAAAATCCCAGAACCACACGGGGGGACCTAGTGAATGACCTGCAGAGAGCTGGGACCAAAGTAACAAAGCCTACTATCAGTAACACACTACGCCGCCAGGGACTCAAATCCTGCAGTGCCAGACGTGTCCCCCTGCTTAAGCCAGTACATGTCCAGGCCCGTCTGAAGTTTGCTAGAGTGCATTTGGATGATCCAGAAGAGGATTGGGAGAATGTCATATGGTCAGATGAAACCAAAATAGAACTTTTTGGTAAACACTCAACTTGTCGTGTTTGGAGGACAAAGAATGCTGAGTTGCATCCAAAGAACACCATACCTACTGTGAAGCATGGGGGTGGAAACATCATGCTTTGGGGCTGTTTTTCTGCAAAGGGACCAGGACGACTGATCCGTGTAAAGGAAAGAATGAATGGTGCCATGTATCGTGAGATTTTGAGTGAAAACCTCCTTCCATCAGCAAGGGCATTGAAGATGAAACGTGGCTGGGTCTTTCAGCATGACAATGATCCCAAACACACCGCCCGGGCAACGAAGGAGTGGCTTCGTAAGAAGCATTTCAAGGTCCTGGAGTGGCCTAGCCAGTCTCCAGATCTCAACCCCATAGAAAATCTTTGGAGGGAGTTGAAAGTCCGTGTTGCCCAGCGACAGCCCCAAAACATCACTGCTCTAGAGGAGATCTGCATGGAGGAATGGGCCAAAATACCAGCAACAGTGTGTGAAAACCTTGTGAAGACTTACAGAAAACGTTTGACCTGTGTCATTGCCAACAAAGGGTATATAACAAAGTATTGAGAAACTTTGTTATTGACCAAATACTTATTTTCCACCATAATTTGCAAATAAATTCATAAAAAATCCCTACAATGTGATTTTCAGGATTTTTTTTCTCAATTTGTCTGTCATAGTTGACGTGTACCTATGATGAAAATTACAGGCCTCTCTCATCTTTTTAAGTGGGAGAACTTGCACAATTGGTGGCTGACTAAATACTTTTTTCCCCCACTGTATGTGTATGTATGTGTGTATGTGTATGTGTATATATATATATATTGATTGGAAGTGATGCAGACAATTATATTGATGGAAGTTACAATCTATCTACAATATTAAGCTGATCTACCCCCCCCCCAAATTTTTTTTTTTAATTAAATAAAAAATACTTGTTCTCTTTCGTCTTGTGCGTGGTGAGAGAGAAACAATAATCCCCAGTCTGTAAATGTTTCCATTTTTGTATACGGCTGTTTTCCAAACACTGTGGGTTGTGACCCTAAAACTTTGCAAAGGTAAATCTATTAGAATGTGAGTGTCCTTCATTTTACATTTACATCTCCCTGCCAAAGTCTCTCTAACTCCCCCATCTACCGCCCTCCCTCCCTCCCTCAGACTGGATCTCTGGAAGGCCAGTACTATAAGAAGACCAGTAAGCTGGTGCCCCTCAGTGAGCAGCAGCTGGTTGACTGCTCCGGCGATTTCGGCAACATGGGCTGCATGGGCGGTCTCATGGACCAGGCCTTCGAGTACATCAAGTCCTTGGCCCCTGGAGGCGTGGATACTGAGGACTCCTACCCCTACCAGGCTGAGGTAAGCAGTGAGCAGTGAGCAGTGGGCAGGGTTGTGTTCAAACGTAAAAATTAAAATAAAATCCCAATGGAAAATGAAAATTAGTGTTTCTTATTTTACTTATTAGGCCTTCCCTGTTTAAGTCCATTTTTAATGTCATCCTTCTCCCAGTGTGGGTTCACACGGTGTAGTAGTAGGCTATGACAGGGGTTTTCAAACCTCTCCTCGGG
This sequence comes from Coregonus clupeaformis, assembly GCF_020615455.1. Classification (NCBI taxonomy): domain Eukaryota; kingdom Metazoa; phylum Chordata; class Actinopteri; order Salmoniformes; family Salmonidae; genus Coregonus; species Coregonus clupeaformis. The sequence goes on from NW_025533462.1 coordinate 304,958, forward strand.
GACCCCCAGCCGTTCCATGTATTTGAACTATTCCAGAGCTAACGCACCTTATTGAGCTTGTCGACTAATCATGAAACCCTTGATTAGGTAAATCAGTGAGCTGGTTTAGGGCTACAATAAAATTGGGAAACGTCTGGGGGTCCCCTAGGAGAGGTTTGAAAACCACTGGGCTATGACGCCTTTCTGAATCAAGGAAGTAGCACAACACTGACATCTAGTGTATATGTTTAGCGATGCAATAGATTCTGACAAAAAAGAGCAGACATAGGGAGAGCATTATTTTACAACGATGCATTTAGGTATGAATTTAATGTTTTATATTAATTTAATGTTTTATATTCGCTATGTTTTATGTGCTTACACAATTTTAATGTAGCTACACCTGTTTTAAGAAGACTTCATATTTTTACACACAGTCAAAATAATGCTGTGGAATCCCTCATAAAACGTTTCTATGGAAACGCGTAAACAACTAGCAACTAAGCTCCTCTAGTGTTTATTTAACAATGTCTTTCTTTAACAGGACAAGAAGTGCCGCTACAAGCCCGACAGTGTGGGTGCCACCTGCAGCGGGTATGTTGACGTGACCAGCGGTGACGAGAGCGCCCTGCAGCAGGCGGTGGCCACCGTGGGACCGGTGTCTGTGGCTATCGATGCTGGACACTCATCCTTCCAGCTCTACGACTCAGGTGAGGTCTTTTTAGACACACCTCTCTCCGGGCCAATCAGGTTAGGCCTTTTAAGACACGCCTCTCTAGAGGGTTCATGTTAGGCCTTTTAAGACACGCCTCTCTCTAGAGATATCGTGTTAGGCTTTTGAAGACACACCTCTCTCTAGAGGAATCATGTTAGGCCTTTTAAGACACGCCTCTCTCCAGCCTGAACCTACACCTGTCATCTTGGTCACACTTTAAACAAACTATAACCTCTAAGGCATAATGACGCCTTCATAAACCCTTGATGAGCCCACATATATGCTTCAAAAATCTTTTATACGGTCCTGACATCTGGTTCTTTACCAAATGTGGCATAAGCCTTATGTATAGTATATAGTATATAGTATGACATTTTATTATGAATGATTTGTGAAGCATTTATATAGGCCTTATAAAGGGCTTATGAAGGCTTCATTGAGACTGACTCCATAACTGATGGTTCATAACTGTGAACTGACTGTGACTCGTAGTTCTGGGTGGCAGGTAGCCGAGCGATTAAGAGGTTGGGCCAGTAACTGAAAAGTTGCTGGTTCGAATCCCCGAGCTGACTAGGTGAAAAATCTGTCGATGTGCCCTTGAGCAAGGCACTTAACCCTAATTGCTCCTGTAAGTCGCTCTGGATAAGAGCGTCTGCTAAATGACTAAGATGTTATCTTCTTTCTTAGATGTACAGTAAAATCTCCCTGTGTGTTTTGTACATTCAATGTAATGTATTGACTTAGGCGTCAACAACTGTGACGCGTTTCTTTTTGCAAAAGCCTCACAATGTGACACATATAAACTGATACCAGGCTGATATTGTCTGTATATTGAGAATAATGGATTTAATTTAATAATGGATTTAATTTAATAATTGTTTATTCCCAGGTGTCTATGACGAGCCAGAGTGCAGCAGTGATGAGCTGGATCATGGTGTTCTGGCTGTTGGCTATGGCACTAGTGATGATGGCCAGGACTACTGGCTGGTGAAGAACAGGTAAACAACAACATATTGCATAATGTATCAAATAACGCTAAGCCTATCAGATTGATCAAGAGCAACCATAAACCAATGGCGTTGCAGTTGCATTCTCTAATCTCAGTACTGTCAGAGATGGGCTCTGGTATAATATTTTAGTTAGCATTGGATGTGATACAAAACGAGGGTCGGGTAGGCTGTTGGAGTGTTTATCTGACTGTCCCCCCCCCACTTCTATAACCAAAGTTGCGCCCCTGTCAATGATCGATGTTATGCTATTGCTAAATGCTAACTCAGTGGTTGCTGGATGTGTGTGTTCCAGCTGGGGCCTTGACTGGGGAGATAAGGGCTACATCATGATGTCCAGGAACAAACACAACCAGTGTGGCATCGCCACCGCTTCCAGCTACCCCCTGGTCTAAGGGTGAGTCTGACGGGCATCTCTATCTATCACAACTGTATCTATGCTCATTTACTATCTCATATGTCTGACGGGCATCTCTATCTATCACAACTATATCTATGCTCATTTACTATCTCATATGTCTGACGGGCATCTCTATCTATCACAACTGTATCTATGCTCATTTACTATCTCATATGTCTGACGGGCATCTCTATCTATCACAACTATATCTATGCTCATTTACTATCTCATATGTCTGACGGGCATCTCTATCTATCACAACTATATCTATGCTCATTTACTATCTCATATGTCTGACGGGCATCTCTATCTATCACAACTATATCTATGCTCATTTACTATCTCATATGTCTGACGGGCATCTCTATCTATCACAACTATATCTATGCTCATTTACTATCTCATATGTCTGACGGGCATCTCTATCTATCACAACTATATCTATGCTCATTTACTATCTCATATGTCTGACGGGCATCTCTATCTATCACAACTATATCTATGCTCATTTACTATCTCATATGTCTGACGGGCATCTCTATCTATCACAACTATATCTATGCTCATTTACTATCTCATATGTCTGACGGGCATCTCTATCTATCACAACTATATCTATGCTCATTTACTATCTCATATGTCTGACGGGCATCTCTATCTATCACAACTATATCTATGCTCATTTACTATCTCATATGTCTGACGGGCATCTCTATCTATCACAACTATATCTATGCTCATTTACTATCTCATATGTCTGACGGGCATCTCTATCTATCACAACTATATCTATGCTCATTTACTATCTCATATGTCTGACGGGCATCTCTATCTATCACAACTATATCTATGCTCATTTACTATCTCATATGTCTGACGGGCATCTCTATCTATCACAACTGTATCTATGCTCTAGTCTAATAACTAACACTACTAGCAGTGTCTATCTCAACTACATATCATTCACCTACTAGCAGTGTCTATCTCAACTACATATCATTCACCTACTAGCAGTGTTTATCTCAACTACATATCATTCACCTACTAGCAGTGTTTATCTCAACTACATATCATTCACCTACTGGCAGTGTTTATCTCAACTACATATCATTCACCTACTGGCAGTGTTTATCTCAACTACATATCATTCACCTACTGGCAGTGTTTATCTCAACTACATATCATTCATCTACTAGCAGTGTCTATCTCTGGTCCTCTGTAGCTCAGCTGGTAGAGCACGGCGCTTGTAACGCCAAGGTAGTGGGTTTGATCCCCGGGACCACCCATACACAACAACAGAAAATGTATGCACGCATGACTGTAAGTCGCTTTGGATAAAAGCGTCTGCTAACTGGCATATTATTATTATCTCAACTACATACCATTCTCCTACTAGCAGTGTCTATCTCAACTACATATCATTCTCCTACTAGCAGTGTCTATCTCAACTACATATCATTCACCTACTAGCAGTGTATATCCCAAACACAAATCATTGAAATGGTAACCATGATGAGTTGATGTTGAACCACAGCCTTACTGTGTATGATCCCAGACAGAAGGGCCTTTGTGTACTGAGTAAAGACTCATGTTGGATTGAAGCTGAGCTACTTGTAAATAACTCATACACTTATATAAATTAGGCCAAATCAAATCCAATCAAGCTTTATTGATACAGCACATGTCAGACATGGAATGCAACGCAATTTGCTTTGCAGGAAAAAAAAACAATGAAAAAACAATGAAAATAAAAGATGAAATATTTACAACACAACAAACATAAGGTAAAAAACTGAAGAATGACAAACTGAACAACTATAAAGCACCCTGAGGAAAAGCAAAGCTGAAAATACGTGTTTTAAATATTCCACAAGGCCAAAAGTTCAGTCCGTTTGGCAATTCATCACACATTTTCCCACAAACTGATCATATCAACTTAACCTTCGTAATTCACAGTGATTAATGCACACTAGCTAACACTATAGCTCAGTACGTTGGTCAGTCGGTTTCTGTTGATTGTCAATGTTTTTGTCTTTCCCCTATACAGATCCAGGAGGGGATATCTGAATATTACGGACGGTGAAGATGACTTGAGACAGACAAACCAGAGCAATAATTTAAGATAATTTTGTTTTTGTAGCAATAACCTGAATTTTTAGATGTTGTGCATTATTTATTTGGTAGTTGAGGGTCACACATTTCACTATACAGTACCTCCAGAAAATAGTCCTGTGCTAAGAATGTTATTAATGCGCAAAAAAAAACACTAAAAATCTTTCTGATTTTCGAATGTAAATAAATGTAAAGAAGAAAATAAAAGTTTTATGTCTGTGCAACTATTTGTGGTGGAAATTCAATGCGTGTTTCATTGTGGGACCATTAAGGACAAAGTACCTTATTAAAATGTGTTCCCTATTCTAAAGTGTAGGCTACGCATATTTTTACTTGACCTCATTGGACAGAAAGGTCCACATCTTTTTCTCATCTTTGTGGATTATATTACCTTATCTCACAAGTGTTTATAGTGCATGGAAAAATCCCATGTTTCTGTAATAACATACATATACTGTATTAATATAATAGGATGACCATCATTCATTACTCTGTTTCACTGTGCTAAGCTGCCTCTGTCTACACACAATTTATGTGTTTATTTTACCAGTGTAATGAATACTCAGGGAGAAAAAGGTGTAAATTCACGCGCAGAGCGCGGCAGGTGTTTATTTCGCCTTCGCAGAAGGCAGGAATCGTGGTCACAGGCAGGCAATGGTCATACACAGGTAGGCAAACAGGCAGGAGAATCAAAAACTAGGACTGAAGGCTATAACTGGTTCTCACAAACGAGCTAGGAAAAGGCTTAGTAGAGTCAAAACGAACAATACCTCACAAGGCACAAACAGAAAGAACTGAACTAAATAAGGAGCTGATGAGACCAGGTGAGTAACTAACACAGGTGAAATCAATGAACAAAAATTAAAGACAGGGCTACGTTCAAGAACACAAAGAAAGGGCTACGTTCAAGAACACAAGGTTGATTAAGAAAATAAATACAGAATTTTACAACCAGTAGTTTATAGGCTATGTCTATTTGGACCCCTAACATGTGCTTATAGGATATGGCAATCCCTGCACTAGTAGTGCATTGTTTCACACATAGTGTTGTCACTATTATCACCTGTATATAGTACTGTATGTCTTTGTTTCATAGTTTGATGGTATGAGCTCTGACGTAGTGGATAAATATCAGCAGAAGTCAAGCAGAAATATCCATCTCACTTCTGGACAGATAGTATGACTTCTGACGTAGTGGATAAACATCAGCAGAAGTCAAGCAGAAATATCCATCTCACTTCTGGACAGATAGTATGACTTCTGACGTAGTGGATAAACATCAGCAGAAGTCAAGCAGAAATATCCATCTCACTTCTGGACAGAAGCTATTGTGTAATGTGTACATCACAGGAGGCTGCTGAGGGGAAACGGCTCATAATAATGGCTGGAACGGAGCAAACGGAATGGCATCAAACAGCTGGAAACCATGTGTTTGATGTATTTGATACCATTCCACCTATTCCGCTCCAGTCATTAACACGAGCCCTTCCTCCCCAATTAAGGTGCCACCAACCTCCTGTGGTGTACATGGTTACGCTCCGTTTGCTTTCTGACTGATGGTCTGTTGTGTTTGTGTTGTGTCTGGGCGTAGCCTAACCGGTGGCTATGAGAACTGATTCTGTTCAGTGGTTCACCAGATCAGTGACCACAGCGTAGTCTGCGATTAGAATAACATTGGTGCTTTCAGATCTAGAGGGAGATCTTCAGAGAGGAGGTAAGCCATTCCTGAGTATTTTTGTGTGCGTGCGTGTGTGTGTGTGTGTGTGTGTGTGCGTGTGCGTACTTGCGTGTGTGTGTTTGTTTGCTGTATCAGATAGGGGAAGAGATAGAGGTGTACTTTTGAATAGATAATTTGTATATATTGAGTGTATGCCTATATACACACTGAGTCTGTCTGTGTGTTCTCTACCTCCACCTATCTAGAATGAAGGATTTTGTGCTCCTCATGTTTTTGGTTGTTACTGTAGCATTTGTGGTGTCTAAACCCCTTGGTCCAGACGGAGGTGACAACCCCCCTCGTTCAGACGGAGTAACAACCCCCCTCGTCCAGACGGAGTAACAACCCCCCTCGTCCAGACGGAGGTGACAAACCCCCTCGTCCAGACGGAGTAACAACCCCCCTCGTCCAGACGGAGGTGACAAACCCCCTCGTCCAGACGGAGGTGACAAACCCCCTCATCCAGACGGAGGTGACAACCCCCCTCGTCCAGACGGAGTAACAACCCCCCTCATCCAGACGGAGGTGACAAACCCCCTCGTCCAGACGGAGTAACAACCCCCTCGTCCAGACGGATGTGACAACCCCCCTCGTCCAGACGGAGTAACAACCCCCCTCGTCCAGACGGAGTAACAACCCCCCTCGTCCAGACGGAGAGGATAAAGCAGAGGTGGACAAGGAGTTTGAGAAGTTCAAACCTCAATTCAGTAAATCTGGTTCTACTCACCAAGGTGAAATAGGTTGATTCATATTTCCAGTGTCCACATGGAACAAATAAATTAGAAATTGCACTTTTAGTTAGAATGTAGGCTAACACAAAATGCTAATAGAGAGAACCTGTGCATTTGCAGACAAGACCTATGAGTCCCCTCAGCAAGAAGCCAAGTGCAAGCTGATCTGGCCAAGAGGAAGATGGTGATGGAACACAGCAAGAGGGCGGAGAATGGCCTGGAGACATACGCTATGGGGTTGAATTACTTCTCTGACCTGGTATGGTACTGTCTTGGTCTGTCAAACTTGAGTAGTCAAAAAGAACGGTCTAGCAATGACTTTCGATATCTGGGTGTTTCATGGTAACTAATTGTGAGTCTCTGTCCCTTTGCTTCATGTTATAGAATAGGGATGAGATTCCTCTAGGACTTTTGCCCTTCCCACATGGTGCCCCAATCCAGCCATTCAAGGATATGGTATGGCTCATTACAATGCACAGGATCACAGAGTAGAATGATGGATAATGGGATGTTCTTATGTCACGTCTCTCAGTTGTTGACTTTGCTTCCTCTTACAGAAAAGGGATTGGTCCCTGTCCCCATAGGAGCACCCTTTGAGTAACTAATTTTGGTTCCAGGTAAAACCCTTTTGGGTTCCATAAAGAACCTTTCCACAGAGTGTTCTACATGGAACGCAAAAGGGTTCTACCTGAAACCAATAAGGATTCTACCTGGAACAAAAAAGGGTTATCATATGGGGACAGCTGAAGAACCCTTTTGGAACCCATTTTCTAAGAGTGTACACTATATATCAGTGATATTCATGCACTACTAGACATGATCATCCTCAACCACCACATGATCTTATCATGTTGACGAAACAACAAGCTGCCCGTAGAATAAAATAAAATACCCAAGATTCTATATGGCTCCTCATACAGTCAGTAGGTTATGGTGAAGGGCCTTGTCTTGTGTCTCAATAATACTGTTTTTGTGATCCCTAACAGCCTACGAAGCAACGCCGTAAGCAGCTCCACCCCATGACACGTCCTGCCCCTGACCACGACCAATATCATGACCGTGAACCTGAGCACACAACCATCCCTACTCGACTCCCGAAGGAACCCTCTTTTGTTGCTGATGACTATCTTGTCATTTTTGGTCCTGACCATGACCTTAACCATGACCATGACCACCATGCCCCTGCTGGCTACCACCATCCCCCCTGGGGAATCCTCTTTTATTGCTGACGATATTGAAGCACTTTATAGGTAAAATTCTTACCTCATGACATCCGGGACCCACCTTGCAAGTTCAAATTGTGGTTAGGACATGTCAAAGTGTTTCATGTTGTCGCTATACTATAGGTCTCATTGACTGATCCCAGTGTCTACTGTTCAATACTGGAAACCAAAATCATCATATAAATGTAACCTAATGCTTGAACTTCTTGTGTCATTTCCCCCATTTTTCCATTTAGCTATTATACAACGTTATACATTACTAGTTAACCTCTACGGGATCGGTGTCCCGTATACGGGACGGTTGAGCTAACGTGCGCTAATGTGACTAGCATGACTGTTGTAAGTAACAGCAAACTTTCCAGGACATAGACATGTCTTATATGGGCAGAAAGATTAAGTTATTGTTAATCTAACTGCACAGTCCAATTTACAGCAGCTATTACAGTGAAAAAAGACCACGCTATTGTTTGAGGAGAGTGCACAACAACAAAAAACTTATCACAGCAACTGATTTGATACATTCACCTCTGAAGGTAAATAATGTACTCACATTCAGTAATCTTGCTCTGATTTGTCTTCCTGAGGGTCCCAGAGATAAAATGTAGCATAGTTTTTATATTCAAATGTAGGAACTGGGTTCTACAGTTTGAACCTTAGTGTATATAATGATCCATCGTGTATGACATTCCTGGGAGTGTGTAAACTTACATTTTGTATTACCATATAATTTTTGTATGTTCTCTATAGTTATGTACTTGAAAATGTATCAATTGACCAATTCGGCACATTTGGGCAGACTTGATACAAAATGGTCCAGTATTGCAATGGTTCACTGGATCAATCTGAAACTTTGCGCACACACTGCTACCATCTAGTGGCCAAAAACTAAATTGTGCCTAAACTGCAATATTATATTGTGGCCTTTCTCTTGCATTTCAAAGATGATGAAAAAAATAAAAAAAATTAAACGCATGTTTTTTTGTTTGTATTATCTTTTACCAGATCTAATGTGTTATATTCCCCTACATTAATTTCACATTTCCACAAACTTCAAAGTGTTTCCTTTCAAATGGTATCAAGAACATGCATATCCTTGCTTCAGGTCCTGAGCTACAGGCAGTTAGATTTAGTTATGTCATTTTAGGTGAAAATTGAAAAAAAGGGTCCGATCCGTAAGAGGTTAACACTTAGTGTTAATATGTGGCTCTTATGTGGTCATGTGCAAGATCATGAGTGTGTGTTTGTGTGTGTGTGTGTGTGTGTTTGTGTCTGTGTGTCTGTGTGTGTGTGTATATGTATATGTGTGTGCGTGTGTGTGTTTGTGTGTGTGTGTGTGTGTGTTTGTGTGTGCGTGTATGTGTGTGTGTTTTTTTGTGTGTGTGTATTTGTGTGTGTGTGTGTGTGTGTATCTGTGTGTGTGTGTGTGTGTATACAGTTGAAGTCGGAAGTTTACATACACTTAGGTTGGAGTCATTAAAACTTGTTTTTCAACCACTCCACAAATTTCTTGTTAAGAAACTATAGTTTTGGCAAGTCGGTTAGGACATCTACTTTGTGCATGACACAAGTAATTTTTCCAACAATTGTTTACAGACAGATTATTTCACTTATAATTCACTGTATCACAATTCCAGTGGGTCAGAAGTTTACATACACTAAGTTGACTGTGCCTTTAAACAGCTTGGAAAATTCCAGAAAATGATGTCATGCTTTAGAAGCTTCTGTTAGGCTAATTGACATCATTTGAGTCAATTGGAGGTGTACCTGTGGATATATTTCAAGGCCTACCTTCAAACTCAGTGCCTCTTTGCTTGACATCATGGGAAAATCAAAAGAAATCAGCCAAGACCTCAGAAAAAGAATTGTAGACCTCCACAAGTCTGGTCCATCCTTGGGAGCAATTTCCAAACACCTGAAGGTACCACGTTCATCTGTACAAACAATAGTACGCAAGTATAAACACCATGGGACCACGCAGCCGTCATACCGCTCAGGAAGGAGACGCATTCTGTCTCCTAGAGATGAACGTACTTTGGTGCGAAAAGTGCAAATCAATCCCAGAACAACAGCAAAGGACCTTGTGAAGATGCTGGAGGAAACAGGTACAAAAGTATCTATATCCACAGTAAAACGAGTCCTATATCGACATAACCTGAAAGGCCGCTCAGCAAGGAAGAAGCCACTGCTCCAAAACCGCCATAAAAAAGCCAGACTACGGTTTGCAACTGCACATGGGGACAAAGATCGTACTTTCTGGAGAAATGTCCTCTGGTCTAATGAAACAAGAATAGAACTGTTTGGCCATAATGACCAGCGTTATGTTTGGAGGAAAAAGGGGGTTGCTTGCAAGCTGAAGAACACCATCCCAACCGTGAAGCACGGGGGTGGCAGCATCATGCTGTGGGGATGCTTTGCTGCAGGAGGGACTGGTGCACTTCACAAAATAGATGGCATCATGAGGAAGGAAAACTATGTGGATATATTGAAGCAACATCTCAAGACATCAGTCAGGAAGTTAAAGCTTGGTCGCAAATGGGTCTTCCAAATGGACAATGACCCCAAGCATACTTCCAAAGTTGTGGCAAAATGGCTTAAGGACAACAAAGTCAAGGTATTGGAGTGGCCATCACAAAGCCCTGACCTCAATCCTATAGAAAATGTGTGGGCAGAACTGAAAAAGCGTGTGCGAGCAAGGAGGCCTACAAACCTGACTCAGTTACACCAGCTCTGTCAGGAGGAATGGGCCAAAATTCACCCTATTTATTGTGGGAAGCTTGTGGAAGGCTACCCAAAACATTTGACCCAAGTTAAACAATTTAAAGAAAATGCTACCAAATACTAATTGAATGTATGTAAACTTCTGACCCACTGGGAATGTGATGAAATAAATAAAAGCTGAAATAAATCATTCTCTCTACTATTATTCTGACATTTCACATTCTGGAAATAAAGTGGTGATCCTAACTGACCTAAGACAGGGATTTTACTAGGATTAAATGTCAGGAATTGTGAATTGAGTTTAAATGTATTTGGCTAAGGTGTATGTAAACCTCCGACTTCAAGTGTCCCATGTAGCTCAGCTGGGTTGTGGGTTCGATTCCCAGTATGAAAAAAAAAAAAAATGTATGGACTCACTAACTGTAAGTCGCTCTGGATAAGAGCGTATGTGAAGTGTGTATCCAATGACGGTCATGATGAGTACAGTTGCTAGAAATTAGCTTCAAAACAGCTATTTCAAATACAGGGAACCACAATCTTTCACTATAACATACAAAACTCCCTTCCTTTGAAGTGAGGTGATATTTCAACCTTAGTCCTAACCTAAGCTGAGGTGAAATTTGATCTGTTTACACACTCCACTGTGTGTGTTTGTGTTTGTGTGTGTGTGTGTGTGTGTGTGTGTGTGTGTGTGTGTGTGTGTGTGTTTGTGTGTGTGTGTGGGTTGGTTCTTCTACCCTTGTGAGGACCTAAAAGTCCCCACAAGGATAGTAAAACAAGAAGAATTAGCCCTCGTGGGGACATTTCCCACATCCCAATGAGGACAAAGGCTATTTTAAGCTTAGGGGTTAGGGTTAGAATTAGGTTTAGGGTTACGGGTTAAGGTTAGGATTAGGGTTAATGTTAAGGTTATGGTAAGGGTTAGGGAAAATAGGATTTTGAATGGAAATAGATTTTAGGTCCCCACGAATTTAGAAGAACATAACATGTGTGGCTGTCTATCTGCCTGTCTGTCTGTGTGTGTGTGTGTGTGTGTGTGTGTGTGTGTGTGTGTGTGTGTGTGTATGTGTGTGTGTGTGTGTGTGTGTGGTTGTGGTTACTCAAAGGCTAATTGTACACAAACTAATATGGGACTAAGGTTATACACAACACCAGCTATACAGCCTTGTAGGGCTAAACTGCCTTCAGAAATGTGTCTTCTGAATCAGAGAGGTAAGGGGGGCTGCCCTAATTAACATCCACGTGATCGGCGCCCGAGGAGCATTTGTTGTTGGGGCTTAACTGCCTTGCTCAAGGGCAGAACGGCAGATTTTTCTACCTTGCAGGCTCAGAGATTCTAACCAGTGACCTTCCCGTTACTGACCCAACTGTCTTAACCGCTAGGCTACTTGCCGCCCCACCATAACATGATGCAGCCATGATGCAGCCACCACCATGCTTGAAAATATGGAGAGTGGTACTCAGTGATGTGTTGGTTTGGAGTTGCCCCAAACATAACGCTTTGTATTCAGGACATAAAGTTCATTTTTATTGCCACATTTTTTGGCAGTTGTACTTTAGTGCCTTATTGCAAACAGGATGCATGTTTTGGAATATTTTATTCTGTACTGGCTTCCTTCTTTTCACTCTGTCATTTAGGTTAGTATTGTGGAGTAACTACAATGTTGTTGATCCATCCTCAGTTTTCTCTTATCACAGCCATTAAACTCTGTAACTGTTTTAAAGTCACCATGGGCCTCATGGTGAAATCCCTGAGTGGTTTCCTTCCTCTCCGGCAACTGAGTTAGGAAGGACTCCGTATCTTTGTAGTGACTGGGTGTATTGATACACCATCCAAAGTGTAATTAATAACTTCACCATTCCTCAAAGGGATATTCAATGTCTGCTTTGTTTTTACCCATCTACCAATAGGTGCCCTTCTTTGCGAGGGATTGGAAAACTTCTCTGGTTTTTGTGGTCAAATGTAAATTATTTGAAATTCACTGCTCGACTGAGGGACCTTACAGATACAGTAATTGTATGTGTGGGGACAGAGATGAGGTGGTCATTCAAAAATCAGGTTAAATACTATTATTGCACACAGAATGAGTCCATGCAACTTATTATGTGACTTGTTAAGCACATTTTTACTCCTGAACTTATTTAGGCTTGTCACAACAAAGGGGTTGAAAACGTATTTACTCAAGACATTTCAGCTTTTCATGTTTTATTAAAAAAGATTTGGAAGTGCGTTGAACGAGGTCCAGCGTTCAGAGAGACGAAAGAAGCGATGAGCTGAAGGTTTTCCGCTGCGACAGGAGTAGAACAGAGTGGGGCAATTGTCCTTTTCCTTTTTCCCAATGTTGTATTACCGTATCAAGAATTTAATGTAAGTAGGCCATGAATGGCTTCACTCACCAGTACAGTAGGTGGCGGTGTATGCACCTAAAAGTTGGATGCAATCCGCCAACCAAATCCTAAAGGAGGAGGAGGAGGAGGAGGAGGAGGAGGAGGAGGAGGAGGAGAAGGGTTGCCACCAGTGTTTGAATACATTGAGCTTGTTGACAAAGCAGACCATGGGACTCCTTTTCACACAGAGATTTATTTAAGGTCTGCGGTGGGTCTGTGTAAGCTATTTCATTATATTGGAGACAGGTTTATAGCAGTGAATGTCATCTATTCATTTACTGTTATAGTATTTCTAAGTAGCAGCCATATAACAGCCAGGGAAACTAATTGTTCTCACTTTATGATAGAATATTTAGATTTTTTCTGTCTGACTGTGGGGCTCTTTACCTGAATTGTTAGGATTTTCTTGTGATCACAACAAAACTAAATATTTTGCTCAAAAAGAGATATAATTAAATGGTATTTTCTTTGAAAAGGTTGGCCTGGCTGATAATAGGACATTCAGTTTTCTGCCTGAGTATGGCGCTGTTTACTGCAAATTTCTGGATTATTTTGTGACCAGAACAAAACTACTTATTTTACTCAACTAGAGGTTGAAATAAATGGTGTTTCTTTAAAAAGATGGTCCAGGCTGACATGGACTGTTTCCTCACCTTATTCTCCTTGTGGTTTTCCATGGTTGTTGGTTATTTACCAAGTATCAAGAAGTGAAAAGGAAACAAGGACTGAAGCAATAGACTCCTCACATTACTCAACTAGAGATTTCAATAAATGGTGTGTCTTTGAAAAGATGGGTCTGGCTGACATGAAAAAGACATTAAGGTGAAAGGATCCACAGACAGAGGCTGATTATCTTTCTGCACATCACTTTATTTACAATGCTGGTTGCCATGGTTAACACATGCAGGACATTGAACCTGAATTGACTCAGAAAAGTAACATAGGTAGGCCTACAGTATCACAGTGAGGTCAAACCTGTGTGTGCGTTAGTCAGATTATCCAGTGTCCAACACTATTGATTATTCTCTACCCCCAGTGCTTGTGGTATACTAATATTAGCCATTCCTAAGGCCAAGGTATTTTGTCAGTTATCAAAAATAATGCATTATACAGGGAAAAGTTATAGGGAATAGGGTGCCCTTTGGGACTCATTCCGCCTGTCGAGCACCACCCTGCCTATTGTAAACCATTTCTCCATCCCATTCCTCCAGTTGAGCAAACGAAGGGGAGAGGCTGTGACTATAATTTATGTAGTAAATTACTTTTTCTGTCAATGACTATTTGATAAACTTCTGTTATTGTGTATGTGCGTCCCTTTTGAAGGTTTAATAAAACCTTAATTCAGCCAAGAAATCCATCTTTTCAATTATGGAATATTGAACAGACTGAACAGTCATGTACCAATGAGATGAATTAGTTGCCATCTTGCCATTCAGCCTCATCTAGCCTTGGTATGGAATAACAGATAACTGACTAAATACCTCCGCCTTAGGAAATAATTGGGGAAAGAAGTCACACTTCCAGTTGGCACTAACCTTTATTTGACTTGCTGTAATACAGAGATACAGACCGTATGAAAGCACACATTCAATCTTCATTGTGTCTTAATTGAAAATGAAACCATACTCTTCCTTTATTCACCATTTCAATAAGGAAAGAGCAATACCGGTATTTAGTGGCCAGCAGGCTCAGACAATATCAATAGAAACTATATAGAAAGTACTAACACTTCAAGACCCTATGGTCAGATGGCGTTCATAAAAACGTCATGGTAAGTCAATGAATCCATGTTTCTGGGTGTGTGGGGAGTCAGTGACTTGAGGAGGAGAAAGAACCAGTGGAGGCAGCAACAGGCAGGTAGCAGGTAGAGGGGGGCCAGGTGGGATTGGGTCAGGCGCATCCAGGTGTCAGGCCAGGGTCTCCTCAGTCACGGTCCAAGAGCCTCAGGCCCTCCGGAACGGGAGGCCGAGAAAATATGAGGGTTAGTGAGAGCATGGCTAAGATCATAGTACACCACATGCACTGGGGGTTGAGAATAGTCAACCGTGTTGCTGTGGACACTGGATAATCTAACTGATAAACACACACACACCTGTTTGACCTCGCTATGATACTGTAAGACAGGTTTTCTTAAAGGTGAATAAAACAGAAATGAATATAAGAACTGTTGTTTCCGGTCAATTAAAATATTGTAATTAATGTTAATGTCACACACCCCCACCCCTCGTCTTACCAGACGTAGCTGTTCTGTCCTGCCGATGCACGGAAAACCCAGCCAACTGTATATTATCCGTGTCTTCGTTCAATCACAACTCGGTGAAACATAAGATATTACAGTTTTTAATGTCCCGTTGGTAGGATAGTCTCGAACGGAGATCATCCAGTTTATTCTCTAGTGATTGCACCTTGGCCAATAGAATGGATGGTAGAGGCGGGTTACCCATTCGCCGACGAATTCTCACAAGGCAGCCCGATCTCCGCCCCCTGTATTTCCGTCTTTTCTTCATGCATTCGCACGGGGATTTGGCCTGGCTCGGAGAAGCAGTATATCCTTCGTGTCGGACTCATTAAAGAAAAAATCTTCATCCAGTTCGAGGTGAGTAAACACTGTTCTGATATCCAGAAGCTCTTTTCAGTCATAAGAGACGGTAGCAGCAACATTATGTACAAAATAAGTTACAAACAATGTGAAAAAACACTCAAAATAGCACAGTTGGTTAGGAGCCCGTAAAACGGCAGCCATCCCCTCCGGCGCCATTATCTACATATTTATTATATATGCATAGTCACTTTACCCCTACCTACATGTACAAATTACCTCGACTAACCTGTACCCCCGCACATTGACTCGGTACCGGTACCCCCTGTATATAGCCTCGTTATTGTTATTTTATTGTGTTACTTATTTATTTTTACTTTAGTTTATTTAATAAATATTTTCTTAACTATTTATTGAACTGCATTGTTGGTTAAGGGCTTGTAAGTAATCATTTCACAGTAAGGTTTACCTTACACCTGTTATATTCGGCGCATGTGACAAATACAATTGGATTTGATTTGGAATGTTGTTGTATTGTACTGGAATTTATGACAACAAACTATAATTTATTGGGTTCAATTAAGAAACATTTTTATTTTAGGATTCTGATTGGGGTGACAAAATCCTACAAAACTTATCAAAAATCTATAGATTATTGTCCAGTCGTGTGGTCCAGTGCTGCAAGTAAAGACCTAGTTAAGCTGCAGCTGGCCCAGAACAGAGCGGCATGTCTTGTTCGTCTTGTAATCAGAGGGCTGATATAAATACTATGCATGCCAGTCTCTCTTGGCTAAGAGTTGAGGAGAGACTGACTGCATCACTTCTTATTTTTATAAGAAACATTAATGTGTTGAAAATCCCATATTGTTTGCATAGTCAATTTACACACAGCTCTGACACACACACTTACCCCACCAGACATGCCACCAGGTGTCTTTTCACAGTCCCCAAATCCAGAACAAATTCAAGAAAGCGTACAGTATTATATAGAGCAGAGCATATGAGCGGAGTGGAGCGGTGAGAATCTCAGCTCCTCGCTCATGGAGCTGTTCACCCCTCCGCTCCCCCCGCTCAAAGCCACATCAGGCCAGTCCGCTCATTATCGCTCAGCGCTCAACGCAGTTTGCATCGCGCTCCACTCAAATCGTCCCCCGCTCGCTCCAAAAAAGGAACAAAATCTGCATGTATTTCACTTTTAGCTTAAACCACAGCCTTACTTTATCTCCCCGAATTTGTTGCATACAGACTAATCTCGGATTATCAATTCTGTCTTGAAACGGGGATCTAACACTGACGCTAAAATGAGATGTTAATCAGTATAGTATATTCCATAGCGAATTGACACGTTGTTTGCCAATGTTTCTACAAAAGCAGCGATGCCCATTGGAAGTGCAGCGTGAGTGTAATCGGTGAGCAGGGATTTGATTTATGTGACAGCAGGGAGGATCATCCCCAGGTTCCCCAGCTCCTTCTGCATTTTGTCTGTGAGATCTGCTAGTGGTGTCAGCACACTGACAAGGTGCGTCAGCTGCCGTACTTGATTCAGGGTGATGTTAGCAACATTAGACTTGAGTTTGTTTTGCCATAACGGGTCTTTTTGGAACAACCGGATGAACGACTGAATCATCCGCAGCTGGCTGCTCCATCGAATGGCGCAGGCATTTGTGGGGCGGACACCTAATTGGTCGGTTTCCTCTGTGCTCTTGCGTACACTTTTCACCAGGTGCCCGACTTTCACTAACAGCCTATTAATGTTGTCGTGCTCGTTAAAGGCGTTTTTGATCGCCAGCTGAAGCATGTGAATGGGGCATCTCAGATGTAAATTTGACAAAGTAAAGTACTGATTTATCATAGTTTCTTGGGGGGGTGTAGCCCGGTTGAGCTGCGCTGGCGAAGTGTTGCATCCCTTCGCGTTCTCCTTTACTCAGCGGTTCATAGTCCATGAAAATCATTTTAAAAAATGCTACATCCAGCTCTCTTTTTCTCTCCCTTGTTATGGTTGGGCCTTTGCGTGCAGTGAATACACTTTTGAATTCCTCAACCCTTTTCTCTTGTTGCTGCTGCTGCTCCTCTCGCTCTATAAAATACAAATTCATGGACGACACAAATTAAATTAAACAGATGGATTCTGGGTCAGGCTTGAGCATGCTTCAGACTCGTGGTGTGAGCGAGCGAAATTGGAGCGGGACATAAGGCGACGCTCCGTCCTTTTAAAAATGCCGCTCTGCGCTCTGTTCAAAATCCGTCCGCTCACGCTCCACGCTCGCTCCCGCTCCACTCCGCTCATATGCTCTGATATAGAGCCATTATTGCATGGAACTCCGTTCCATCTCATATTGCTCAAATAAACAGCAAACCTGGTTTCAAAAAACAGATAAAGCAACACCTCATGGCACAATGCCTCTCCCCTATTTGACCTAGATAGTTTGTGTGTAAGTAGGCTACGTGTGCCTTTAAAAACGTTTTATGTAGTTCTGTCCTTGAGCTGTTCTTGTCTATTAATGTTCTGTATTATGTCATGTTTCATGTTTTGTGTGGACCCCAGGAAGAGTAGCTGCTGTTTTTGCAACAGCTAATGGGGATCCTAATAAAATACCAATACCGAAAAATAGGATCCAATCGGATTACTTTTGATTTCCAATAGGAAAAAGGTAGTACAATAGGATTCTGATAGAGGTGACACAAAATGAGAACCAGATGATCCCAATAATTTAGGTAGCCAAGTAAACGATGCTCCCCTCTGGTATGTTTTATTGTGAACTGTCTGGGACTCGTTGTTTGCCTGTTTACTACTAAAATATATTTTATGTATCAAATCAAAGACTCAATTAACTGCAATACAAGCGCTCTTTGAAATAAGGGCTGGTATCGTCATATACTGTACCAATGGATCGAGTTACAGTATCTCACCACAGCAGCAGCACGCTCCAATGCATTACAGCGAATAAATATTTTTTTATAGAAGGGTTATTTTCATAGAAAGCAATGTGTATTAAGCCATAGCCGTTCTATGTAGAATATATATATATATATATATATATATATATATATATATATATATATATATATATATATATATATATATGGTTCTGCTTCAGGAAGTGGAAGTGGCCGGTACTATTTTCTAACTTTCATTTTGTCTGTTGGGTGATACAGCAGAAAATACAAGATTCACAGCTTTTCAGAAGGTATTTCTCATTGTTTTGTACAGTACAACCCTACTGTGTGCTATACTTTGATATTATGATAGTTAGATTAATAATCCACAACACAAAATGCTTACATCCAGCATCTTTAGGAATGAGTCAAGTCCACGAAGGGATTGTAGCGTTAGAGAAATAGTAACCTACACACATAGTGTATCTGATAAAATAGATATATTTATTCAATTCCGTTTCACAAATACCCTTTTGGCAGTTTACATGGCAAATCTGGTGTTTCAACTATGAGAATAAAGATTGCCCAATGTTATATTTTGCCATTAGCTGCCAAATAAATACAATTTCCTCTCCATTGATCATATATGGTCACTCTTCCTCTCTGACGTCCATCCCCTGCCCCCTCTCCCTCCGTTCATCACTTAGTATCTGCGCTGCTTACTGGAAAACCTGTTTTTGCTCCTGCACTTTTTCTGGAAAAGGTAAGGGAAATAACCCAATATTTTCTCTCTCATAGAGTATGACAATAATGTCCGAGGAACGTTTATACTAATAGCTTAATTAAAGGTAGAATCTGCAATATGTACAGCTGTTCAATGGTCAATTCAATTAATTATATACAGTGCCTTCAGAAAGTATTCACACCTGTTGACTTTTTGTTGTGTTACTGGCCTACACTCAATACCCCATAATGTCAAAGTGAAATTATGTTTTTTAGAATTTTTTTACAGATTAATTAAAAATGAAAAGCTGAAACCCCTTTGTTATGGTAAGCCTAAATAAGTTCAGGAGTGCACATTTGTTTAACAAGTCACATAAGTTGCATGTGTTTAACATGATTTAACATATTCTCTGTACCCCACACATACAATTAATTATCTGTAATGTCCAATCAGTCGAGCAGTGAATAAATACAAAATTTAAACCACAAAGACCAGGGAGGTTTTCCAATGCCTCGCAAAGAAGGGCACCTATTGGTAGATGAAAAACAAAACAGACATTGAATATCCCTTTGAGCATGGTGAAGTTGTTAATTACACTTTGTGTATCAATACACCCAATCACTACAAAGATACAGGCGTCTTTCCTAACTCAGTTGCCGTAGAGGAAGGGAAGTCACCATGAGGCCAATGGTGACTTTAAAACAATTACAGAGTTTAAAAGCTGTGATGGGAGAAAACTGAGTATGACTCAACAACATTGTAGTTACTCCACAATACTAACGTAAATGACAGAGTGAAAAGAAGGAAGCCTGTACAGAATAAAAATATTTGAAAACATGCATTCTTTTTGCAATAAGGCACTAAAGTAAAACTGCAAATAATGTGGCTAAGAAATGAACTTTATGTCCTGAATACAAAGCATTATGTTTGGGGCAACTCCAATACAACACATCACTGAGTACCACTCTTCATATTTTCAAACATGGTGGTGGCTGCATCATGTTATGGGAATACTTGTCATTGGCAAGGACAAAGGATTTTTTTTGGGATAAAAAGAAACAGAATAGAAGCAATATGCTACAGGAACATCTGATTCAATCTGCCTTCCAACAGACACTGAGAGACAAATTGATCTTTCAGCAGGGGAATAACCTAAAACACTAGGCCAAATATTCACTGGAGTTGCTTACCAAGATGTCATTCAATGTTCCTGAGTGTCCTAGTTACAGTTTGGACTTAAATTGGCTTGAAAATCTATGGCAAGACTTGAAAATGGCTGTCTAGCAATGATCAACAACCAATTTGACAGAACTGAATAATTTTTAAAGAATAATGTGCAGATATTGTACAATCCAGGTGTGCAAAGCTCTTAGAGACTTACCTAGAAAGACACAATTCTATCATGAATTGACTCAGGGGGTTGAATACTTATGTAATCAAGATAATATTATTATTATAATTATAATTATAATTTTATTTAGAATTTGTCTTCCACTTTGACATTACAAAGTATTTTGTGGAAATCGTTGACAATTACATCCATTTTAATCCCCCCTTGTAACACAACAAAATGTAGAAAAAGTCAAGGAGTGTGAGTACTTTCTGAAGGCACCCTGAAGGCACCCTGAAGGCACCCATTGATTCATGAAGAGTATAATGCCTCATGAACTTAGAACTACTGTCAGACCCCCCTAAATCATAACTCACAATTTAGGATTGTGGCTTTAATAAATATAGTTGCACATAGTCACATAGGATATAACTTGTCATGTTTTTCAGTTTGAAGCTTCTGTTCTGCCTGGTTGTGGCTGTGAGTGAATATGGCAAGTGAAAGTCAAGATGTGGATAAAGAGTTTGAAGATTGGAAAAAAGAACATGGTAATAATGATTAAATGGTTAAATAATAATGGTTAAATAAGATCCATTAAATTGTTGGAAGCATCAAGATTACCAGTGTGCTGGAGTTTTTCTTTTGATAGAGTTTTTCTTTTGATTGAGTTTTTCTTTTTCTGTGCACCTGGTAGAACGTGATTACGTTCTATAATAATGATATAGGTAAAATACATTTTTTTATGTATTTTATTTCAGTGGCATACACAATTTGGTTACCCAGGCCATATGGGCTTATAAGACTCTATTAGTCAATTGCTTGTGCAACAAAACTCAAAACAAAATTTGATTTTGTAGATGCATGTACCACACTGTCGCATTAGTACCACACAGTCGCATTATCATGATAAGGTTAATTCTCACAGACAATACATTTTTCCTTCTCCCCAGGCTTTGAAAATAAATGGGGCAAAAATTTATCAAAATACACCCTGTCCGAAAAACAATCCTAGCCTGTGTTCGTCATGTAGACAGAACACTTCAACACAACACGAAGAATACAGTGATGAGACTGAAAATCTTGTACACTGCACAGTTTAACAAAGTAGTTCTAATTCTCATTTACAGAGTGTGTGTATTTACAGGGAAGAAGTACAAATCCAAGGAGGAGGAAGCCAAGCGCAAGAAGATCTGGCTAGGGAGTAGGACCTTGGTCATAGAACACAACAAGAAATATGACAGCGGAGAGTCAACCTTCCAATGTGGCATGAACCACATGTCTGACTTGGTATGTAACCATTTATACCAAGTAATAATCTTGTTCTTGTTGTTCTTGTTGTTCTTGTTGTTCTTGTTGTTCTTGTTGTTGTTCTTCTTCTTCTTCTTCTTCTTCTTCTTCTTCTTCTTCTTCTTCTTCTTCTTCTTCTTCTTCTTCTTCTTCTTCTTCTTCTTCTTCTTCTTCTTCTTCTTCTTCTTCTTCTTCTTCTTCTTCTTCTTCTTCTTCTTCTTCTTCATAACTCACTGACAGAACTAAAATGTGTTAGAGTAGCCTGGGTACCAGGCTGTTTTAATGATTGAATTCATCAAACTAATGTTTTTGTTTGATTGGTACCCCAAAGATTTTTCTAACGCGTTTAAACATTGTGTTCATGAATGCATCCCTGGGTTTCATACAGTATGCTGCTGTATTCTGAAAAAGTGCTTTGTGCCGTCTATGAGCATCTCTCTATTTTCTCACAGGAACAACATGAGGTCTGCTGTGGTGGCATAATGAGCTGTCGGGAAGAGAAGAATGATAGTTAGGTCTCAAAGGTTCTGTCTTCCTGCTTTCTCACATAGGAACAACACGAGGTATGTGGCTAGCTCCAAATACTTTACAACGAGGACATTGTAATATTAAGGAAATATACAACAAAGAAGAAATAAATAGTTTACAAAACCTTTGAACTTTTGAATTTCATTTACAGTAAATAAAGTTGTAAGGCAACTTTACTGTTGGCATTTTGTTGTTACTGTATGGTAGGAAATGCTTTTTCACAATGTAATGTGCATAGGGTGTGTGTGTGTGTGTGTGCGTTTCTGCTGTGTGTGTCTTTGTGTGTGTGTGTGTGTGTGTGTGCAGTGCTGGTCACAATGAGTCACGGTAAACACAGGAAGCAGAATTGGGGGAAATCTTCCACAATTACAAAACTCCCTTTCTGAGAAGTGAGGGGATCTTTCAACCCTTAGTCATCAAATTGGTTTGGTCACATATACAGTACTTGTCAAAAGATTGGACACACTACTCATTCCAGGGTTTTTCTTTATTTTTACTACCTTTTACATTGTAGAATAATAGTGAAGACATCAAAACTATGAAATAACACATATGGAATCATGTAATAACCCCACCTTTTTTTTTTTTACAAAAAAATGAAATATATATATTTGAGATTCTTCAAATAGCCACCCTTTGCCTTGATGACAGCTTTGCACACTCTTGGCATTCTCTCAACCAGCTTCATGAGGTAGTCACCTGGAATGCATTTAATGAACAGGTGTGCCTTGTTAAAAGTTAATTTGTGGATCTTTTTTCCTTCTTAATGCGTTCGAGCCAATCAGTTGTGTTGTGACAAGGTAGGGGTGGTATACAGAAGATAGCCCTATTTGGTAAAAGACCAAGTCCATATTATGGCAAGAATAGCTCAAATAAGCAAAGAGAAACGACAGCCATCATTACTTTAAGACATGAAGGTCAGTCAATACGGAACATTTCAAGAACTTTTAAAGTTTCTTCAAGTGCAGTCGCAAAAACCATCAAGCGCTATGATGAAACTGGCTGTCATGAGGACCGCCACAGGAATGGAAGACCCAGAGTTACCTCTGCTGCAGAGGATAAGTTCATTAGAGTTACCAGCCCAAATAAATGCTTCACAGAGTTCAAGTCACAGACACATCTCAACATCAACTGTTCAGAGGAGACTGTGTGAATCAGGCCTTCATGGTCGAATTGCTGCAAAGAAACCACTAGTAGAGGACACCAATAAGAAGTAGAGACTTGCTTGGGCCAAGAAACACGAGCAATGGACATTAGACCGGTGGAAATGTGTCCTTGGGTCTGGAGTCCAAATTGGAGATTTTTGGTTCCAACCGCCATGTCTTTGTGAGACGCGGTGTGGGTGAACGGATGATCTCCGCATGTGTATTTCCACCGTAAAGCATGGAGGAGGAGGTGTTATGGTGTGGGGGTGCTTTGCTGGTGACACTGTCTGTGATTTATTTAGAATTCAAGGCACACTTCACCAACATGGCTACCACAGCATTCTGCAGCGATACGCCATCCCATCTGGTTTGGGCTTAGTGGGACTATAATTTGTTTTTCAACAGGACAATGACCCAACACACCTCCAGGCTGCATCAGATGACCTGGCCTCCACAATCCCCCGACCTCAACCCAATTGAGATAGTTTGGGATGAGTTGGATCGTAGAGTGAAGGAAAAGCAGCCAACAAGTGCTCAGCATATGTGGGAACTCCTTCAAGACTGTTGGAAAAGCATTCTATGTGAAACTATTTGAGAGAATGCCAAGATTGTGCAAAGCTGTCATCAAGGCAAAGGGTGGCTATTGGAAGAATCTCAAATATAAAATATATTTGGATTTGTTTAACACTTTTTTGGTTACTACATGATTCCATATGTGTTATTTCATAGTTTTGATGTCTTCACTATTATTTTACAATGTAGAAAATAGTAAACATAAAGAAAAACCCTGGAATGAGTAGGTGTGTCCAAACTTTTGACTGGTACTGTACATATTTACAGATGTTATTGCAGGTGCAGCGAAATGCTTGTGAATGTAGCTCCAACAATGCAGTAATACCTAACAATACACAACAACCACAAATCCATAACATTTAAATTATGAAATATCAGAACGAGCATGAGTCCGGAATATGCAGTGCATTCGGAAAGTATTCAGACCCCTTCCCTTTTCCCACATTTTGTTACGTTACAGCCTTATTCTAAAATTGATTAAATTAATGTTTTTCCTCATCAATCTACACACAATACCCCATAATGACAAAGCAAAAACAGGGTTTTAGAAAATGGTCCAATTCGTGGACTTATCAAGAGAACACGTGGTCATCCCTACTGCCTCTGATCTGGCAGACTCACTAAACACAAATGCATCTTTTGTAAATTATGTCTGAGTGTTGGAGTGTGCCCCTGGCTATCTGTACATTTTAAAAACAAAAAAATGGTGCCGTCTGCTTTGCTTAATATAAGGAATTTGAAATTACTCATACATTTACAGTACCTTTTGATACTTAAGTATATTTTAGCAATTACATTTACTTTTGATACTGATATATTTAGAACCAAATACTTTTAGACTTTTACTCAAGTAGTATTTTACTGGGTGACTTTCACTTTTACTTGAGTAACTTTCTATTAAGGTATCTGATACTTTTACCCAAGTATGACAATTGGGTACTTTTTCCACCGCTGCCTGCTATGACACAGAAAAATGTGGAATAAGTCAAGAGGTTATATTATACCTATTTACACACTTTAGAGTTCCTCAAACATTTACTGTGTATGTGTGTGTGTAAATAGGATGGGTCTGAGTCACGTCTTGTCTGGTACTTCATCTAAAGACTAATATCAGGTGACTGTAAATACAGATATATCATACACACTCCTCACATTGTCCTCCTTTTAACATGATAACATGGTGGGATTGATCTAATGACATTTCTCTATCCTGATTTCAAATTATATGATTATTTTCCCGGAGAAAAGAGCCATCACAAAAATGATTACTTTACTTTCCCTTTCTTGCCCAAGTGGATGACCTCTGTTTTAATCACACAAAGCCGCAATATAATCAACGGAATTGCATTAAGCGGTTTTAATTTGCCCTTCTTATTAAACGTCACATTACTGCTGGTTCTGATCATATTTGGGCGGAGATAGAGAGGGAAAACGTATTAAGAAATGTAATCAGATCGAGAGCTAGCGAGAGTGTGACCTTTAACCCAAACACTTCACTCTTAATTTTTTCCCATTTAAAGTAGCAGGCACAAAACCACACCAAGATCCATTGTAACAGACACTATCAATTATATCAACTAAGATATGGATGAGGTTCCATCAGTCTAAAGCAATATATAAAAAACGTAGCAACCAGCTAAGTGATATCTGGGTAGATATATAATTGCTATAAGTATACCAGTACTGTAACACTGAGACCCGGATAGATTCTGGACAAGCCTAGTGCGGATCTGATAGAATCTAGCCCTTAAACGTATTGTTGAGTACAAGTCGTCAATAGAAAAGCATGATATTTGAGAGTCAATATCCAGACAGTATTTATCCTGTCACCTAGATGTCATAGTGACAACTACAATCACTGTGGTAGAGAAATAACTAAGAGGCTAACCCAGGGAGGCTAACCCAGACAGGCTAACCCAGGTATGCTAACCCAAGGAGGCTAACCCAAGGAGGCTAACCCAGGTATGCTAACCCAGGTATGCTAACCCAAGGAGGCTAACCCAGGGAGCCTAACCCAGACAGGCTAACCCAAGGAGGCTAACCCAAGGAGGCTAACCCAGACATGCTAACGGATGACAGTGAGTGTTGAGCAGGGGAGCAATTAACGCAACAACACATACAGAGAATCAGTGTGACGGAGAGCGAGAGAACAAGAGATAAAAAATAGAAAGAGAAGAGAGGTATGTACATCTGGCCTGAGAAACAGTGGTATGACAGAAAGAGAGGTATATACATCTGGCCTGAGAAACAGTGGTATGACAGAAAGAGAGGTATATACATCTGGCCTGAGAAACAGTGGTATGACAGAAAGAGAGGTATATAATCTGGCCTGAGAAACAGTGGTATGACAGAAAGAGAGGTATTTACATCTGGCCTGAGAAACAGTGGTATGACAGAAAGAGAGGTATATACATCTGGCCTGAGAAACAGTGGTAAGACAGAAAGAGAGGTATATACATCTGGCCTGAGAAACAGTGGTATGACAGAAAGAGAGGTATATACATCTGGCCTGAGAAACAGTGGTATGACAGAAAGAGAGGTATATACATCTGGCCTGAGAAACAGTGGTATGACAGAAAGAGAAGGAGATACATCTGGCCTGAGAAACAGTGGTATGACAGAGAGAGGGGTAAGTACATCTGGCCTGAGAAACAGTGGTATGACAGAAAGAGAGGTATATAATCTGGCCTGAGAAACAGTGGTATGACAGAAAGAGAGGTATATACATCTGGCCTGAGAAACAGTGGTATGACAGAAAGAGAGGTATATACATCTGGCCTGAGAAACAGTGGTAAGACAGAGAGAGAGGTATGTACATCTGGCCTGAGAAACAGTGGTATGACAGAAAGAGAGGTATATACATCTGGCCTGAGAAACAGTGGTATGACAGAAAGAGAGGTATGTACATCTGGCCTGAGAAACAGTGGTATGACAGAAAGAGAAGGAGATACATCTGGCCTGAGAAACAGTGGTATGACAGAGAGAGGGGTATATACATCTGGCCTGAGAAACAGTGGTATGACAGAAAGAGAGGTATATACATCTGGCCTGAGAAACAGTGGTATGACAGAAAGAGAGGTATATACATCTGGCCTGAGAAACAGTGGTAAGACAGAAAGAGAGGTATATACATCTGGCCTGAGAAACAGTGGTATGACAGAAAGAGAGGTATATACATCTGGCCTGAGAAACAGTGGTATGACAGAAAGAGAGGTATATACATCTGGCCTGAGAAACAGTGGTATGACAGAAAGAGAGGTATATACATCTGGCCTGAGAAACAGTGGTATGACAGAAAGATAGGAATATACATTTGGCCTGAGAAACAGTGGTATGACAGAAAGATAGGAGAGAGAAATACAAGAGTAGAAAGAGAGGGAAGGAAGGAAAGGAGGGGAGCAAATTAATTGGTTTGGTTAAATCCTCCTTGAATGGTAGAAGATGATGTGGTCTCACAAAAAGACAATTACTGGCAATCAATTAAAATCTGTTTTATCCGTCCCACGGAAACCAATTAGGACGTTTAATTTGCCTTTTTGATTCCAAGCATATCCTACAAGAGAGGGGGTCCAATCCACGTTGTGAGGAGCAAGATAAGCGACAAGGTGTTGTTTGAAGCAGTAAGTAACCACACATAGTTCTATCAATGAAGACAAAAGGAAAGAGACTGAGCAGGAAAGCAGGAAACTCTGCTGTATTAATGAATGAGACTGAGCAGGAAAGCATGAAACTATGCTGTCTTTATGAATGAGACTGAGCAGGAAAGCAGGAATCTATGCTGAATTAATGAATGTGGTGTTTTAAAGGGGGGAAACAACCAGGAACTGACGTATCCCACAGCAGCCATTTGGACCAGCCAGTCTACGTACTGTACTATACACAGTCCCTGCTCGTCAGGCAGGCTTCATGATCTGATTGAATTATTGTGTTGAGCGCTGTTGTTTACGTGTAGGCTGCATTCACACAAGCAGACCAATTCTGATATTTTGCCCAATTGTTGGCAAAAGCTCTGATCTGATTGGTCAAAAGGCCAATTATTGGCAAATGATCAGAATTGGGCTGCCTGTGTAAACACAGCCATACAGTATAGGCTTACACCACAGGAGGTCGGTGGCGTCTTAATTGGGGAGGACGGGATCGTGGTAACGGCTAGTATGAGTGGAATGGTATCAAATAAATCATGGTTTCCATGTGTTTGATGCCATTCCATTGGCTCCGTTCCAGCCATTATTATGAGCCGTCCCCCCCTGAGCAGCCTCTACTGGCTTACACTCAGCAGATTGGCTTTAGGGCCTTTTACATGATTTGCATTTAGAAATTACAGCCCATTTTAGGGGACCGAAAGTATTGGGACAAATTCAATTATATGTGTATTAAAGTAGTCAAAAGTTAACTATTTGGTGCCATATTCATAGCACGCAATGACTACATCAAGGTTGTGACTCTACAATTTTGTTGGATGCTTTTGCTGTTTGTTTTGGTTTTGTTTCAGATTATTTTGTGCCCAATAGAAATGAATGGTAAATAATGTATTTGGGTCATTTTGGAGTCACTTTTATTGTAAATAAGAATAGAATATGTTTCTGAACACTTCTACATTAATGTGGATGCTACCTTGATTAAGGATAATCCTGAATGAATCATGAATAATGATGAGTGAGAAAGTTACAGAGGCATAATTATCATACCCCCCAACCTCCCTTGTTATTGTAATAGTGAGAGGTTAGCGTGTCTTGGAGGTATGATATTTGTGCGTCTGTAACTTTCTCACTCATCATTATTCCCGATTCATTCAGAACTATCCATAATAATGGTAGCATCCACCTAACAATCACTTAGTACTTATTTAAAACACTTTTTACCTCATATCCCAGCGATAATGCCTTGCCTTGCATTACACCTCTGAAGAAAACACTTCAATTTGCTAAACTTGCCATTGGCTCAACCATTGGCTCAATTTACCCCAAGGCAAACATTTTGACTATATTAACCCACACAGCTACAAGGATGCACTTTCATGCTAGTTTTAGAACCTCCTATTGAAGCTTATAGAGACACCAACTGATGTATAGAACAATCTTTAAATTATCTATACAAGCATCATGAAACCTCTAACCAAATTAATTCATTTGACTTGGTGAAAATCAGTTTTTACCCCACTCTCCCTTACATGTAAACTGGATCAGCTTTTGCCAACTGGTGAATGCTAGACACTACAGGCTACTCACCAGTGCCAATAAGCTGCCATACTAGAAGACAGTGCAGGCCAAAAGGTTGGATCTGAATGGTCGAAAGACCAATTAGTGGCAAAATATCAGTATTGGGCCCTAGAGGTGGTCGTCACAGGATGTGACTGAACCGTTACTGACTCACAGGGGCAGCATCTCGAGCAGAAATATTCAGTTCTCCATATCAACCACAAGATGGCAGCAGCTGAATGCTGATGAGACACCACCACCACACCTGCACACCACCATGAACAGCTACAGTGGCCGTCCTCACAACAAAGAGCCAACATTACTGACATCAGTAGAGCTTGTGAAAACATACACTCACTCACACACACACACACACACACACACACACACACACACACACACACACACACACACACACACACACACACACACACACACACACACACACACACACACACACACACACACACACACACATATACACACACACACACTCATACACACACACACTCATACACACACACACTCACGGACGGATACACACACTCATACACACTCATGCGTACACACTCATATACACACACACACACTCATACACACACACACACACACACTCATACACACACCCACGGACGGACGGACGGACACACACACTGCAACATGCAGTACAGTACACAGTTGAAGCTCAGCCCTTCCTGACCCCTGACCCCACGTCCATCACAGACCCACTGCTCCCATGAATCTCATGTCAAGAAGCAGCATGTTGAGCATCGAAATGTCTGGTCAGCTTAATTAAGAGTGTCACAGTGTCGCATTTCTTTCCTCGTCCTGAATCCGCCCTTCACTCGGTATGGCGTCAGGTGCCAGTCATGCGTGTCAGCCATTTTGGTTAGTGGCGGTGGCAGCGGTGGCTGCTCCTCTGGGGCCCCAGATGGGGCTGTATCATGCATGCGCTGCTCGGCGACGGCGGGATATCAACTTACCATCATCCATTTGGTGTTGCGTGTGGGGAAATGGGAGTGTGTTTGTCATATTAATGGGAAACGTTGCGATTGTGACACACTGGAGCTCTCGACAGAGCGCTCCGCTGGCTCGCTCACACACACACACAAATACGCACACACACACACACACATGCACATATACACACACACACACACACACATGCATCATACACACACACACACACACACACACACATACACGCACAAACACACAAAATAGATAGAGAGACCTCTATCAACACATAGATATATAGAGGGACCTCTATCCACACATAGATAAATAGAGGCACCT
The DNA here is from genome assembly GCF_020615455.1 of Coregonus clupeaformis. Taxonomy (NCBI): domain Eukaryota; kingdom Metazoa; phylum Chordata; class Actinopteri; order Salmoniformes; family Salmonidae; genus Coregonus; species Coregonus clupeaformis. Next base: position 335,445 of record NW_025533462.1, read on the forward strand.
CTATCCACACATAGATATATAGAGGGACCTCTATCCACACATAGATATATAGAGGGACCTCTATCCACACATATATATATAGAGGGACCTCTATCCACACATATATATATAGAGGGACCTCTATCCACAAATAGATATATAGAGGGACCTCTATCCACACATAGATATATAGAGGGACCTCTATCCACACATAGATATATAGAGGGACCTCTATCCACACTCTCTGTCTCTCTCCCTCTCCCTCTCAAACACGTGCACGCACACAAACACGTATCTTCCTGACATCATGCACACCCTGACTCTTACAAATATAATTCTCTCTCTCTCTCTCTCTCTCTCTCTCTCTCTCTCTCTCTCTCCCTCTCTCCCTCTCCCTCTCAAACACATGCACGCACACAAACACGTATCTTCCTGACATCATGCACACCCTGACTCTTACATATATACTACTTACTCCCTCTCTCTCTCTCTCTCTCTCTCTCAAACACGCACACGTGCGCAAGCACGCACACACACACACACACACACACACACACACCCCCACACACACATCAATAAAAACAACCTGTTCCTTGATCCTACTGCACTCTCCATTTCAGTTGGATCTGCGGCTCCACCCACAATGTGTGTAGAGTGCTGTTGAAATTGCCTATGTAGGGATGGTAGAGAGGTGTGTGCGTGTGTGTGTGTGTGTGTGTGCGTGTATGTGTGTGTGTGTGTGTGTGAGAGAGATAGATAGATAGAGTGGTAGAAGAGATGTACATTACTAAAGCATCTTCAGTAGAAAATAGGAAGTTCCCACATGACAACTTCACTCCCACTCACATCCTCTCACAATGGCACTTCCCTGTGCATGCAGCATGTACACTATGATAGCAACCCACAGATAAAATGGGAATAAAACGCTGAGATACAATAGGAGTAAAGGACAGATCGATAGAAGAGAGCTACGGAGAGAATGTAACGTGTTTCCCTTTGCTGAACAATGAAAAGCACCTACACCCCACCAGAGCTGTTGCCAGATAATTTAATGTTAATTTCTCTACCATAAGCCACTTCCAACGTCGTTTTAGAGAATTTGGCAGTACGTCCAACCGGCCTCACAACCGCGGACCACATGTATGATGTCGTGTGGGCGAGTGGTTTGCTGTTGTCAACGTTGTGAACAGAGTACCCCACGGTGGAGGTGGGGTTATGGTATGGGCAGGAATAATCTATGGACAATGAACACAATTGCTTTTTATCGATGGCAATTTGAATGCACAGAGATACCGTGACGAAATCCTGAGGTCCATTGTCGTGCCATTCATCCGCCGCCACCACCTCATGTTTCAGCATGATAATGCACGGCCCCATGTCGCAAGGATCTGTCCACAATTCCTGGAAGCTGGAAATGTCCCATTTCTTCCATGGCATGCATACTCATCAGACATGTCACCCATTGAGCATGTTTGGGATGCTCTGGATCGACGTGTACGACAGCGTGTTCCAGTTCCCGCCAATATCCAGCAACTTGGCACAGCCTTTGAAGAAGAGTGGGACAACATTCCACAGGCCACAATCAACATCCTGATCAACTCTATGTGAAGGAGATATGTCGCGCTGCATGAGGCAAATGGTGGTCACACCAGACACTGACTAGTTTTCTGATCCACACCCCTACCTTAAAATAAAATAGGTATCTGTGACCAACAGATGCATATCTGTATTCCCAGTCATGTGAAATCCATAGATTAAGGCCTAATTTATTTATTTCAATTGACTGATTTCCTTATATGAACTGTACATGTTGCGTTTATATAGAGAAAGACAGAGATATAACTAGATATAGAGAGACAGGCAGAGATATAACTACATATAGAGACAGACAGAACAGTAGCTAGATATAGAGACAGACAGAACAGTAGCTAGATATAGAGACAGACAGAACAGTAGCTAGATATACAGTGGGGGAAAAAAGTATTTAGTCAGCCACCAATTGTGCAAGTTCTCCCACTTAAAAAGATGAGAGAGGCCTGTAATTTTCATCATAGGTACACGTCAACTATGACAGACAAAATGAGAAAAAAAATCCAGAAAAATCACATTGTAGGATTTTTAATGAATTTATTTGCAATTTATGGTGGAAAATAAGTATTTGGTCAATAACAAAAGTTTCTCAATACTTTGTTATATACCCTTTGTTGGCAATGACACAGGTCAAACGTTTTCTGTAAGTCTTCACAAGGTTTTCACACACTGTTGCTGGTATTTTGGCCCATTCCTCCATGCAGATCTCCTCTAGAGCAGTGATGTTTTGGGGCTGTCGCTGGGCAACACAGACTTTCAACTCCCTCCAAAGATTTTCTATGGGGTTGAGATCTGGAGACTGGCTAGGCCACTCCAGGACCTTGAAATGCTTCTTACGAAGCCACTCCTTCGTTGCCCGGGCGGTGTGTTTGGGATCATTGTCATGCTGAAAGACCCAGCCATGTTTCATCTTCAATGCCCTTGCTGATGGAAGGAGGTTTTCACTCAAAATCTCACGATACATGGCCCCATTCATTCTTTCCTTTACACGGATCAGTCATCCTGGTCCCTTTGCAGAAAAACAGCTCCAAAGCATGATGTTTCCACCCCCATGCTTCACAGTAGGTATGGTGTTCTTTGGATGCAACTCAGCATTCTTTGTCCTCCAAACACGACGAGTTGAGTTTTTACCAAAAAGTTATATTTTGGTTTCATCTGACATTCTCCCAATCCTCTTCTGGATCATCCAAATGCATTTTAGCAAACTTCAGATGGGCCTGGACATGTACTGGCTTAAGCAGGGGGACACGTCTGTCACTGCAGGATTTGAGTCCCTGGCGGCGTAGTGTGTTACTGATGGTAGGCTTTGTTACTTTGGTCCCAGCTCTCTGCAGGTCATTCACTAGGTCCCCCCGTGTGGTTCTGGGATTTTTGCTCACCGTTCTTGTGATCATTTTGACCCCACGGGGTGAGATCTTGCGTGGAGCCCCAGATCGAGGGAGATTATCAGTGGTCTTGTATGTCTTCCATTTCCTAATAATTGCTCCCACAGTTGATTTCTTCAAACCAAGCTGCTTACCTATTGCAGATTCAGTCTTCCCAGCCTGGTGCAGGTCTACAATTTTGTTTCTGGTGTCCTTTGACAGCTCTTTGGTCTTGGCCATAGTGGAGTTTGGAGTGTGACTGTTTGAGGTTGTGGACAGGTGTCTTTATACTGATAACAAGTTCAAACAGGTGCCATTAATACAGGTAACGAGTGGAGGACAGAGGAGCCTCTTAAAGAAAAAAGTTACAGGTCTGTGAGAGCCAGAAATCTTGCTTGTTTGTAGGTGACCAAATACTTATTTTCCACCATAATTTGCAAATAAATTAATAAAAAATCCTTACAATGTGATTTTCTGGATTTTTTTTCTCAATTTGTCTGTCATAGTTGACGTGTACCTATGATGAAAATTACAGGCCTCTCTCATCTTTTTAAGTGGGAGAACTTGCACAATTGGTGGCTGACTAAATACTTTTTTCCCCCACTGTATATAGACAGACAGAACAGTAGCTAGATATATATATACAGACAGAACAGTAGCTAGATATATATAGACAGACAGAACAGTAGCTAGATATATATAGACAGACAGAACAGTAGCTAGATATATATCGGCAGACAGAACAGTAGCTAGATATATAGAGACAGACAGAACAGTAGCTAGATACAGTGGGGGAAAAAAGTATTATAGCTAGATATATAGAGACAGACAGAACAGTAGCTAGATATATAGAGACAGACAGAACAGTATCTAGATATATAGAGACAGACAGAACAGTAGCTGGATATATATAGACAGACAGAACAGTAGCTAGATATATAGAGACAGACAGAACAGTAGCTAGATATATAGAGACAGACAGAACAGTAGCTAGATATATAGAGACAGACAGAACAGTAGCTAGATATATAGAGACAGACAGAACAGTAGCTAAATATATAGAGACAGACAGAACAGTAGCTAGATATAGAAACAGACAGAACAGTAGCTAGATATATAGAGACAGACAGAACAGTAGCTAGATATATAGAGACAGACAGAACAGTAGCTGGATATAGAGACAGACAGAACAGTAGCTAGATATATAGAGACAGACAGAACAGTAGCTAGATATATAGAGACAGACAGAACAGTAGCTAGATATATAGAGACAGACAGAACAGTAGCTAGATATAGAGACAGACAGAACAGTAGCTAGATATAGAGACAGACAGAACAGTAGCTAGATATAGAGACAGACAGAACAGTAGCTATATATATATATAGACAGACAGAACAGTAGCTGGATATATAGAGACAGACATAACAGTAGCTAGATATATAGAGACAGACAGAACAGTAGCTGGATATATAGAGACAGACAGAACAGTAGCTAGATATATAGAGACAGACAGAACAGTAGCTAGATATATATAGAGACAGACAGAACAGTAGCTGGATATAGAGACATACAGAACAGTAGCTAGATATATAGAGACAGACAGAACAGTAGCTAGATATATAGAGACAGACAGAACAGTAGCTAGATATATAGAGACAGACAGAACAGTAGCTGGATATAGAGACATACAGAACAGTAGCTAGATATATAGAGACAGACAGAACAGTAGCTAGATATATAGAGACAGACAGAACAGTAGCTAGATATAGAGACAGACAGAACAGTAGCTGGATATAGAGACATACAGAACAGTAGCTAGATATATAGAGACAGACAGAACAGTAGCTAGATATATAGAGACAGACAGAACAGTAGCTAGATATAGAGACAGACAGAACAGTAGCTAGATATAGAGACAGACAGAATAGTAGCTAGATATATATAGAGACAGACAGAACAGTAGCTGGATATAGAGACATACAGAACAGTAGCTAGATATATAGAGACAGACAGAACAGTAGCTAGATATATAGAGACAGACAGAACAGTAGCTAGATATAGAGACAGACAGAACAGTAGCTAGATATAGAGACAGACAGAACAGTAGCTAGATATAGAGACAGACAGAACAGTAGCTAGATATATATATAGACAGACAGAACAGTAGCTGGATATATAGAGACAGACAGACCAGTAGCTAGATATATAGAGACAGACAGAACAGTAGCTGGATATATAGAGACAGACAGAACAGTAGCTAGATATACAGACAGACAGAACAGTAGCTAGATATAGAGACAGACAGAACAGTAGCTAGATATAGAGACAGACAGAATAGTAGCTAGATATATAGAGACAGACAGAACAGTAGCTGGATATATAGAGACAGACAGAACAGTAGCTAGAAATATAGAGACAGACAGAACAGTAGCTAGATATATAGAGACAGACAGAATAGTAGCTAGATATATAGAGACAGACAGAATAGTAGCTAGATATAGAGACAGACAGAACAGTAGCTAGATATAGAGACACACAGAACAATAGCTAGATATATAGAGACAGACAGAACAGTAGCTAGATATAGAAACAGACAGAACAGTAGCTAGACATATATAGACAGACAGAACAGTAGCTAGATATATAGAGACAGACAGAATAGACAGAACAGTAGCTAGATATATAGACAGACAGAACAGTAGCTAGATATATAGAGACAGACAGAACAGTAGCTGGATATATATAGACAGACAGAACAGTAGCTAGATATATAGAGACAGACAGAACAGTAGCTAGATATAGAGACAGACAGAACAGTAGCTAGATATAGAGACAGACAGAACAGTAGCTAGATATAGAGACAGACAGAATAGTAGCTAGATTTATATAGAGACAGACAGAACAGTAGCTGGATATATAGAGACAGACAGAACAGTAGCTAGAAATATAGAGACAGACAGAACAGTAGCTAGATATATAGAGATAGACAGAACAGTAGCTAGATATATAGAGACAGACAGAACTGTAGCTAGATATAGAGACAGACAGAACAGTAGCTAGATATAGAGACAGACAGAACAATAGCTATATATATAGAGACAGACAGAACAGTAGCTAGATATAGAAACAGACAGAACAGTAGCTAGACATATATAGACAGACAGAACAGTAGCTAGATATATAGAGACAGACAGAACAGTAGCTAGATATAGAGACAGACAGAACAGTAGCTAGACATAGAGACAGACAGAACAATATTATTATTATTATAGAACAATAGCTAGATATATAGAGACAGACAGAACAGTAGCTAGATTTAGAAACAGATATAACAGTAGCTAGACATATATAGACAGACAGAACAGTAGCTATATATATATAGACAGACAGAACAGTAGCTGGATATATATAGACAGACAGAACAGTAGCTAGATATATAGAGACAGACAGAACAGTAGCTAGATATATATAGACAGACAGAACAGTAGCTAGATATATAGAGACAGACAGAACAGTAGCTAGATATATAGAGACAGATAGAACAGTAGCTAGATATATAGAGACAGACATAACAGTAGCTAGATATATAGAGACAGACAGAACAGTAGCTGGATATATAGAGACAGACAGAACAGTAGCTAGATATAGAGACAGACAGAACAGTAGCTAGATATAGAGACAGACAGAACACTAGCTGGATATATAGAGACAGACAGAACAGTAGCTAGATATAGAGACAGACAGAACAGTAGCTAGATATAGAGACAGACAGAACAGTAGCTAGATATAGAGACAGACAGAACAGTAGCTAGATATATAGAGACAGACAGAACAGTAGCTAGATATATAGACAGACAGAACAGTAGCTAGATATAGAGACAGACAGAACAGTAGCTAGATATAGAGACAGACAGAACAGTAGCTAGATATAGAGACAGACAGAACAGTAGCTAGATATAGAGACAGACAGAACAGTAGCTAGATATATAGAGACAGACAGAATAGTAGCTAGATATATAGAGACAGACAGAACAGTAGCTGGATATATAGAGACAGACAGAACAGTAGCTAGAAATATAGAGACAGACAGAACAGTAGCTAGATATATAGAGACAGACAGAACAGTAGCTAGATATATAGAGACAGACAGAATAGTAGCTAGATATAGAGACAGACAGAACAGTAGCTAGATATAGAGACACACAGAACAATAGCTAGATATATAGAGACAGACAGAACAGTAGCTAGATATAGAAACAGACAGAACAGTAGCTAGACATATATAGACAGACAGAACAGTAGCTAGATATATAGAGACAGACAGAATAGACAGAACAGTAGCTAGATATATAGACAGACAGAACAGTAGCTAGATATATAGAGACAGACAGAACAGTAGCTGGATATATATAGACAGACAGAACAGTAGCTAGACATATAGAGACAGACAGAACAGTAGCTAGATATAGAGACAGACAGAACAGTAGCTAGATATAGAGACAGACAGAACAGTAGCTAGATATAGAGACAGACAGAATAGTAGCTAGATTTATATAGAGACAGACAGAACAGTAGCTGGATATATAGAGACAGACAGAACAGTAGCTAGAAATATAGAGACAGACAGAACAGTAGCTAGATATATAGAGATAGACAGAACAGTAGCTAGATATATAGAGACAGACAGAACTGTAGCTAGATATAGAGACAGACAGAACAGTAGCTAGATATAGAGACAGACAGAACAATAGCTATATATATAGAGACAGACAGAACAGTAGCTAGATATAGAAACAGACAGAACAGTAGCTAGACATATATAGACAGACAGAACAGTAGCTAGATATATAGAGACAGACAGAACAGTAGCTAGATATAGAGACAGACAGAACAGTAGCTAGACATAGAGACAGACAGAACAATAGCTAGATATATAGAGACAGACAGAACAGTAGCTAGATTTAGAAACAGATATAACAGTAGCTAGACATATATAGACAGACAGAACAGTAGCTAGATATATAGAGACAGACAGAACAGTAGCTGGATATATATAGACAGACAGAACAGTAGCTAGATATATAGAGACAGACAGAACAGTAGCTAGATATATATAGACAGACAGAACAGTAGCTAGATATATAGAGACAGACAGAACAGTAGCTAGATATATAGAGACAGATAGAACAGTAGCTAGATATATAGAGACAGACATAACAGTAGCTAGATATATAGAGACAGACAGAACAGTAGCTGGATATATATAGACAGACAGAACAGTAGCTAGATATAGAGACAGACAGAACAGTAGCTAGATATAGAGACAGACAGAACACTAGCTGGATATATAGAGACAGACAGAACAGTAGCTAGATATAGAGACAGACAGAACAGTAGCTAGATATAGAGACAGACAGAACAGTAGCTAGATATAGAGACAGACAGAACAGTAGCTAGATATATAGAGACAGACAGAACAGTAGCTAGATATATAGACAGACAGAACAGTAGCTAGATATAGAGACAGACAGAACAGTAGCTAGATATAGAGACAGACAGAACAGTAGCTAGATATAGAGACAGACAGAACAGTAGCTAGATATATAGAGACAGACAGAACAGTAGCTAGATATAGAGACAGACAGAACAGTAGCTAGATATAGAAACAGACAGAACAGTAGCTAGATATATAGAGACAGACAGAACAGTAGCTAGATATAGAGACAGACAGAACAGTAGCTAGATATATAGAGACAGACAGAACAGTAGCTAGATATATAGACAGACAGAACAGTAGCTAGATATATAGAGACAGACAGAACAGTAGCTGGATATATATAGACAGACAGAACAGTAACTAGATATATAGAGACAGACAGAACAGTAGCTAGATATATAGAGACAGACAGAACAGTAGCTAGATATATAGAGACAGACAGAACAGTAGCTATATATAGAGACAGACAGAACAGTAGCTAGATATATATAGACAGACAGAACAAAGTAGCTAGATATAGAAACAGACAGAACAGTAGCTAGATATAGAGACAGACAGAACAGTAGCTAGATATAGAGACAGACAGAACAGTAGCTAGATATATAGAGACAGACAGAACAGTAGCTAGATATATAGACAGACAGAACAGTAGCTAGATATAGAGACAGACAGAACAGTAGCTAGATATAGAGACAGACAGAACAGTAGCTAGATATAGAGACAGACAGAACAGTAGCTAGATATATAGAGACAGACAGAACAGTAGCTAGATATAGAGACAGACAGAACAGTAGCTAGATATAGAAACAGACAGAACAGTAGCTAGATATATAGAGACAGACAGAACAGTAGCTAGATATAGAGACAGACAGAACAGTAGCTAGATATATAGAGACAGACAGAACAGTAGCTAGATATATAGACAGACAGAACAGTAGCTAGATATATAGAGACAGACAGAACAGTAGCTGGATATATATAGACAGACAGAACAGTAACTAGATATATAGAGACAGACAGAACAGTAGCTAGATATATAGAGACAGACAGAACAGTAGCTAGATATATAGAGACAGACAGAACAGTAGCTATATATAGAGACAGACAGAACAGTAGCTAGATATATATAGACAGACAGAACATTAGCTAGATATAGAAACAGACAGAACAGTAGCTAGATATATAGAGACAGACAGAACAGTAGCTAGATACAGAGACAGACAGAACAGTAGCTAGATATATAGAGACAGACATAACAGTAGCTAGATATATAGAGACAGACAGAACAGTAGCTGGATATATAGAGACAGACAGAACAGTAGCTAGATATAGAGACAGACAGAACAGTAGCTAGATATATAGAGACAGACAGAACAGTAGCTGGATATATAGAGACAGACAGAACAGTAGCTAGATATATAGAAACAGACAGAACAGTAGCTAGATATATAGAAACAGACAGAACAGTAGCTAGATATATATAGACAGACAGAACAGTAGCTAGATATAGAGACAGACACTGAGCTAAGGGTAATGTATCTATTGTCAGAGCAGCAGAGAACACCTCCATCCAGCCTTAACATGGGGTCATCTCATTCCCCTTAGAGTGTGTGCGTGTGCATGCGTGTGTGAGTCTGTGTGTAATTGTGTGTGTGTGTGCGTGTGTGTGTGTGTGGGTGTGTGTGTGTGGTGACCTAAAGTGGGCATTTCTAGGTGTTCTGCTATGCTGGCTCTCTCATGGCTGGGTAGTACAGCTGGATCTGTTGGCTCACATTCACACAGGGAGCAGAACTACTACTGCACAGGCTGAGCACAACTGAAAGCCATGCAACAAGGTCAAACACCTTGTGTACAGTCGTGGTCAAAAGTTTTGAGAATGACACAAATACACATTTTCACAAAGTCTGCTGCCTCAGTTTTGATGATGGCAATTTGCATATACTCCAGAATGTCATGAACAGTGATCAGATGAATTGCAATTAATTGCAAAGTCCCTCTTTGCCATGAAAATGAACTTAATCCCCAAAAAACATTTCCACTGCATTTCAGCCCTGCCACAAAAGGACCAGCTGCCATCATGCCAGGTGATTCTCTCGTTAACACAGGTGAGAGTGTTGACGAGGACAAGGCTGGAGATCACTCTGTCCTGCTGATTGAGTTAGAATAACAGACTGGAAGCTTTAAAAGGAGTGTGGTGCTTGAAATCATTGTTCTTCCTCAGCTAGTAAGATTGCACCTAAATCATCATTTCTCGGATCATCAAGAACTTCAAGGAGAGAGGTTCAATTGTTGTGAAGAAGGCGTCAGGGCGCTCAAGAAAGTCCAGCAAGTGCCAGGACCATCTCCTAAAGTTGATTCAGCTGCAGGATCGGGGCACCACCAGTGCAGAGCTTGCTCAGGAATGGCAGCAGGCAGGTGTGAGTGCATCTGCACGCACAGTGAGGTGAATATTTTTGGAGGATGGCCTGGTGTCAAGAAGGGCAGCAAAAAAGCCACTTCTCTCCAGGAAAAACATCAGGGACAGACTGATATTCTGCAAAAGGATTGGACTGCTGAGAACATTTTCTCTGATGAATCCCCTTTCCGATTGTTTGGGGCATCCGGAAAACACCTTGTCCGGAGAAGACAAGGTGAGCGCTACCATCAGTCCTGTGTCATGCCAACAGTAAAGCATCCTGAGACCATTCATGTGTGGGGTTGCTTCTCAGCCAAGGGAGTGGGCTCACTCACAATTTTGCCTAAGAACACAGCCATGAATAAAGAATGGTACCAACACATCCTCCGAGAGCAACTTCTCCCAACCATCCAAGAACAGTTTGGTGACGACCAATGCCTTTTCCAGCATGATGGAGCACCTTGCCATAAGGCAAAAGTGGCTCGGGGAACAAAACATCGATATTTTGGGTCCATGGCCAGGAAACTCCCCAGACCTTAATCCTATTGAGAACTTGTGGTCGATCCTCAAGAGGCGAGTGGACAAACAAAATCCCACAAATTCTGACAAACTCCAAGCATTGATTATGCAAGAATGGGCTGCCATCAGTCAGGATGTGGCCCAGAAGTTAATTGACAGCATGCCAGGGTGGATTGCATAGGTCTTGAAAAAGAAAGGTCAACACTGCAAATATTGACTCTTTGCATAAACTTAATGTAATTGTCAATAAAAGCCTTTGACACTTATGGAATGCTTGTAATTATACTTCAGTATACCATAGTAACATCTGACAAAAATATCTCATAACACTGAAGCAGCGAACTTTGTGAAGATCAATACTTGTGTCATTCTCAAAACTTTTGACCACGACTGTATGTGTGTGTGGGGGGTGAATGTAGGTGTGTGTGTGTGTGTGTGTGTGTGTGTGTGTGTGTGTGTGTGTGCAACAAGATCTCACAGTTTTACCAATTTGACTTCAGAATCTGACATTTATCCTCGTTTCTCCAAACATCAATCATGTTTTTGACACACTGGGTTGACTTCTCTGGCTCAGCATCGTTCATTTTCAACAAACATCAAATGTCGAAGTTAAGGTTTTAGATAGGGTTAAAACATTATGTTTTAGGCATTCATTCCGAAATGGTTAAGTTAAGGGTTAAGGTAGGTTTTTATCCGGAGTCATGGCATTAC